>NC_134486.1:302082271-302146981 GCF_040206685.1 Ascaphus truei | reverse complement strand
AAGACAGGTAGGGAACACCTCCCCTCCAATGTATAACATTGCTGGAATGAGGGTACCTGGACATTGAGGGACTGCGGATCAGGTGGGATTGCTGCTTTAGATATTGTGAAGCGGGGGCATCCAGACACTGGTTAAGGGGTTCAGGAAACTAGTCATTCACACCTGGCTTTTAATTCTAGATCCGACATTCTCACACACACACACACACACACACACACACACACACACACACACACACACACACACACACACACACACACACGTAACAAGGACTAATTGTAGTATAATGTAATACAATAAATACATTTGTCAAAAACGAATGTTGTTCTGACTAGGAATTTATTAAATGTATTTTATTTATATATTATATTTTAAAGCGTGGTTGGGGGCGGGACTAGGGGCGGGGTTGGGGGCAGGACTAGGGGTTGGGGGCGGGACTAGGTGGCGAGTAGATTTTTTGGTTGGGCGAGTATTTTTTTGGGTGATTTGTCGAACACTGTATATATATATATATATATATATATATATATATATATATATAGACGGGTGCTTGTCCCATAAATAATACTAAGTCATAAGATACCCTTTTGATGTGAAATCAGAGGGCAGCACTCAATGTTTTTCACCACCTTGAGAAAGGTCCCAATGTGGGTCAGAAACATTGATTATTTGTCATGGTTCAAATTCAAAACCTATGTAGGAACATTCCTATGAGTGCTGCCCTATGATTACGTGTCAAAAAGTTTTAATATATTTATATATAATATATATATATACACATACATACATACCATACATTTCCTATCAATGCGTTTGTCCTCTTTTAATCTTGTGAGTGAACTAATTGTAGCTTGTGTGTCATATTAAAAATACTGTATTTCACTATGGATGAGTGAAAAAATGACAAAATACACCTCTACCCACACACATACTTAACTTTTTTTAACAATTTTACCTCCCTCAAGTACATCATCTTCCATTGGGGCTACTCCATTATCTCCTACTGAATAAGAAAGACGGGGGTAGAGGACGTGGCGCAAGAAGGAGAGGAAGAGGATGTGGGAGAGGTTTATTTGTTGCTGGGCAATATGTGGAGAATGAAGACATTATACACCAGCCACGGGGAGAAATTGAGGTAATATTTTTGGTGTATTGTGTCTTGTCATTGATGATAGAATTATGACAATGAAATTAACTGTGTTTTCTTAAAATAAATTCCAGGCAATGGTTGCAAGTCTAGACTGCGAGGAGTTGGATCGAAACATGGTTGATGTGATCATAAATTTCCCCTCTGTCTACTTTAACTTGTTGCGACCATCTCCACCAACTCCAATTCCAAACTCTCAGAATTGGTGCACATGCGGAAAGTGCAGACCGATGCCCACCACTGAAGAAAGAGTATGCTGTGGCATGACTGCACAAACATGTACGTCAGAGTCACAACTATTATTATTAATATGTGTTTCAGAGACAGTTCTTGCTATAGCTGCCACTGCACGTAATGACTTTCTTGGAAATCCTTTGCACTTGTCAATCGTGAGTTACGATACTGTGCATACCGGCAATTTATCCTATGGCAGTATGGAAGGATAGGTGCCGGTCAGCGTCATGTAATACCTTCTTGTTGTGTGTGGAAAATTAGGACAAAATTTCCTGATTACAACAATCATTATGTTGGATTTTTGCCGCACAGATTTATTAATTAGATTTTCATATTTTTCTTGTTGCATGTAATTTTTTTGGATACTGTGTAAAAAAAAAAGTTTAATTAAAGTGTTATACTTTACCTGTTATATTTATGTAGGCGACTCTTGATATTCTTAAACTGTGAGCTTGTCTGGACCAGTGATTCACAAACAACTGTTTCCACCTTCAATTACAGAACATATTGTCCCCCACACCACAAAAAACATTAGTCTATACAAAGGCATTACTCATTCCCTTTATTCTTCCACTTCAAACACATGAGCTGTGCAGGGGGCAATTACTACACTGCATGGAGATGAGGTCTCTTAGGTTGCGCTTATAGTGCTGGCGACGCGACGTCGCCTGAAAACAAATGCATTATAGCTGTAGCAGCCACATACAGTATAGTGGACGCGACGTCGCAACCAAAATGTTGGTAGTCAGTATTATGATTTTTAGAGATGTTTTCCACATGTCACTGTCTTTACACCAGAGAGCTTCAAGTGCAGGTAATCAGAGAGCATACTTACCAATCAGTGTATGTCAACAGCACAACATAACATGCTTTTAGGGAGAGAGGTGGGGGGATGTGTACTGTGCAGGGAGAGAGGGACACTGACTTTCACATGGAGGGGGGAGGTGGGAGGGAAACAAGGGGCACCAAGATCATTGGTTGTAAAGTTCCCTACAACACGCCCCCCCCTAAACGCACACTGTAGCCGTGCATCCTCCTGGTGCCCACCTTCTCCCCCCTCCAAAACCACAAACACACAAATTCACACACCTTAACACAACCCCCACACCAACCTTTTGGATGTGGGGGGAAGGTCTGACAGCTCAGGAAAGTACAGCTTGTAGCTCCAGCTGTCTGTTGCGTAGTGAGCCACGGCGTAAGGAGGCAGCAGGGACACCCAGAGTGCAGGGTACGGGGCTGGTGACACGCGCCGCCGAAAGCAGCTGGTCCTCAGCGTTACTCTCACATATCACAATGTCTACATGAAGCAAGTTTAACCTTTAGGCCGTGAAACACAGATTGGTAGGTATATGCACATTACATTATTTATGTTTCGTATTTTGACAAAGAAATTGAATATTTTAATTCATGCTATTTGTTTCCTTGTGTGTCTATGTACAAACTAGCAAGTACAGAAACTGTGTAATAAAATAAAGGTTTTAATATAATAACAATGGCTGTAGCCAATACAAAATTGGAATATGAGGTAACAACGGAGTTTAACAAAGACAAACAGTAATGCTGTTTTTTTTCAACATGATAATTGCGTACAATGCCTGTACTTTTTGTACAAAGCTGCAGTTCAGGCTTTTTTAATAAAAATTTCTATAGCTTTTTTTTTTACTTCAATAGTTTCATGTGGGCAATCTCTAATTACCTAAAGAACTGTATAGCTGCCAGTCAATTCGTTCTCCATGTATTGATTGGCAAAATTTGGCGACATCTTTAAATATGGGGAATGTATTTCCTCTGCTTCTGTCACTCAGTGGAAGCTCATGAATATTCATGAGCACTCTTGCACTGACATGTGCAAGAGGGAGGGCAGGGCTGACAAAGGGGTGTTCCAGGGCTTGTGACAGGACATGAAGGGCCAGTGCCTTAGTAAATGGTTGTTTAAATAGAATACAAGAAAATTGGTCTTTCAAAGTTGTTTTTTTAAAAACAGAAAATGCTAAAAGTATTTTTTCTTACTACAGAACTGATTTATTAAAGAAAAACACACATGCAGGATATTGCCTGAACTGCAGCTTTAATAAACAGGTATAATCTAAATTTTGTCCTCACTCGTCCGTCCTATCGACAATCTTGACTTGTGCTGGTCAACCAATGTGCCCACACTTGGACGCGGCACGGGTACAATCGTTGACTGTATACATCGAGTTTTACGTTGACTGTATACGTTAGTTTTCAGCTAATGGTTCTGCTGGTCTTTTAAAAATGCACTTGTCCACCACCTTTCTCTGAATTATGTCAGTCATAACAGGAATGTAATCATATTTTTTTGGACAATCGAGGGGCACCGCGGACCATCGTCTACTTCTTTTTGAGTAACTAGTTCTGTGTCTGAAAAACAATATAGAAAAACGTATTACCATACATTATTTAGATAATCTCAGTACAGGCCATTGCAGAGCTGGCAGACTGCACAAGAGGAAGCAAGCGTGCGTGCTCGCTACCAGCAGACTACTACACTGCTGTCGTCCTTTAATATTCATTGAGAGCATCCTGGGTGGGGGTATGGGTTGTCAGAAGCGGACACAGCCTTTGCGGTCCGTGTGGCGCATGCCTGATCTATAGTTACAATATTAATTCTTACCGTACAGATCCATCTTTGTTCACCAATTTTTCACGCCCTAAGTGCCTGTTGTAATCGATGGTAGCTAGCTGCGTTCGTGCCTGGAATGCGTCATTTCTAATAAAAACAAACAAAAATGAATACATACGCACGCACACACACATCCCAACAGTTTTACACACACACACACACACACACACACACCTTTAAAAATCAAAAAACTACTCGACAACTGCCCATCACCCCCCCTTTTTCATAATGGAAAAAATTTGTCCCAAGAATTTCGAGTGTGTGTGTGAGACTATACTGGGTGGGTGCTGCTGCTCTGTGCAGGGTGCTGCTAGTCTGTTCGCAGCCCGCAACGATGGGAGCGCATGGGGGGTGAGGGGGGAAGGTATGGGTTACTCTGTCTACAGGCATCATTTGTGGCGCTACTTTCCCCCTCTCCTCGGTACCAGTGGTTGGTGCCCGGGACAGGAGGTAAGCGCAGGTGTCCCCCTCCGGCCCACGTTACCCTCAGGTGTGCCCATGCGGGCAGTGAGACAGGATTGGGAGGGGGGGGTCCGTCGATGGTGGAGGGAGAGGAAACTTACCCTTACAGCCCCCCCCCCTCCCTGCAGGTCGGTCACCCCACTTCCCTGCGATCACAGATCTCCGGCCGGAGTATAATTTAGTGCATGCACCAAGTCAGAGGGCACGTTGGCAAGGCTGAAGCACCTCGCCAGCGGGACATAGAGACTATTTGTCGAGAGGTGTGTGTCTGTATATGTGTGTTTATATACACATGTACATACATACATACACACATACACACATATACACACACACACATTATGTGTATATGTGTATATATACACATACATACATATATAATCTATATATATATATTTTAAACCATTGTATGTCCCTGTGTCTCCCTGTGTCTAGGGGCAATCACATTGGACCTTTGGCCCGTCACTCCGCCTCAGGCAAATGAGATGGTTCCCCTGGCTTGCCCGCCCCCGCACACCTCTCATTGGTCACACTCACCAGCCGCTGACAGATACCCACGGGCACGCCGCCTCACCCCCCCACAGCAAACCCCAACATCCCCGGACCCGCCAGCACCGCTACCCACGGGCATCGCCGCACGCTCCTCGGTGCCACCGCTTCACCTCTCCCACCCCCCCCCCCCCTCACAGCAAACCCCAGACTCCCCGGCGCCGCCAGCAATGCTACCCACGAGCAGCGGCAGCCGCATCCTCGGCACCGCCGCCTCACCTCGATGCGGAGGGCTGCAGTGGGGAGGGAGCTCCCGCCCTGCAGGAGGGACCACACACATGCCCTCTGTTGCTCTCCGTGCAGCTTCCCCACCCCCTCCTACACATGCCCTCTGTGCTCTCCGTCCAGCTCCCGTCCGATCCCCGCCCCTCCCTAGCAGATGACTGCAGCTGCTGCCGGCTGTATGCTGTAAGGTAATCAGCTCCCCCCCACACACATTCCCTCCTCTCCGGCTTCATCCCTCCTCCAACACACTATATATATATATATATATATCTATATCTATATCTATATATATATACACACACACACACACGGTATCCCCGGCACCACCACATCAGCACACCGGTATCCCCTGCCGCCCCCCTCCCCCCCAGCACACCAGCATTCTCGGCCCCCCGCGATTCCCAGCAACCCATCAACACCTTCGCACCTCCCACATCCGCACACCCACATCCGCACCAAAGCCTCCCAAATCAGCACCCCGATACAATCACCATCAGTACAGCCACAGCAGCAGTACCACGGCACACCGCCATGGGCGGCTTGGACCACTCCCCACCCAACCACCCAAATACCACCCCCACACCACAAACATCCCAGGCAACGCTGAGGCTCTCAGCTAGCTAACACAGATAACATTCCAAGAGACACTGTTTTTAAGTATACCCTTTGCTTGCTTCATTCATTGTAACATCTCCGGAAGAAGAGATGAGTGTATCTCGAAAGCTCGCACAAATAAAAGCATTTCGTTAGCCACAGAACGGTATCATCTATTTATTTTTTGAGATATATACATATATATATATAGTGAATAGATGAGAACAAGGCACTCCGTCAGGTAGATAAAGGTGGGTGCAAATCCTGTATGAATCAAATAGGTGATAGGATACCGTGTGAGCGAATATCAGAGGCAGCACTCCACGAGGTTGTCAAAAAAGTTTTGTATTTAGTGAGACATAATAACCAATTATTATGTCTCACTAAATACAAAACTTTTTTGTCAACCTCGTGGAGTGCTGCCTCTGATATTCGCTCACACGGTATCGTATCACCTACATATATATATATATATATATATATATATATATATATATATATAGGTGATACGATACCGTGTGAGCTTTGTGACTTTGGGTGGGGGGGTGGAGGTGGGTTAGTGACTTTGGGTGGGTGGGTGGGGGTGGGTTAGTGAATTTGGGTGGTGGGGTGGGTTAGTGACTTTGGTGGGAGTGACTTAGTGACTGGGGGGGGGGTAACTGGGGGGTGTTTGTGTGACCTCCGCTGTCCCGCTCCCACCCCCCAAACACACCATTGTGTTAGCCCCCCTTGCCAGCGCCACTCACCCGAGGCCCCCCGCCCCTCCTCCAAACACCTAATAATAATAACACCTCCAAAGTTGCCCCCCTTGCTGGCGCCAATCACCCGAGCCCCCCCTACCCTCCAAACACCTCCAAAATAGCCCCCCTTGCCAGCGCCACTCACTCGAGGCCCCCCCCCCCTCCAAACACCTCCAAAGCTGCCCCCCTTGCCGGCGCCACTCACCCCCATATATTTATATAAAGACAAGGAGGGATACACAGAAGGGAAAAACCTTACCTCCAGTGAGATCAAGACACTGGTTGCCTCCTGCTTCTCCTACTGCACCACGTGATGGGATCGGGAGCGAGCACACGTCACTGGGAGACATGAATATTCATGAGCTTCCACTGACGGACAGAAGCAGAAAAAAAACAGATCCCTTCACTAATTATGTCACCAAATTTCGCCGATCAATACATGGAGAACGAATTGATCTGCAGCTATACAGCTCTTTAGATAAGTAGAGATTGTCCACATGAAACTATTGAAGTAAAAAAATAAATAAAAAAAATAAAAAAAGACTGAACTGCAGCTTTAAATGGTCTATATATTGTAATCTTTCTCTGTGTTGTTGGGAGCTAGTGAGAGACAGAGCTAGGCGTTTGGAGGATTTGGGATTGCTAGAGTTGTTGTGAATTTTGATAGGCTTGTCTTCTGTTGTTTTGTTTTCTTTACAATTTTATTGAATTGTGAGTTTGAAAGTTTTTGTTAGTGTGTCATTTATTTTATTTCTCTGTTATTTGTTAGTGTTTGAGGTATGGACCGGAGGAGTGGGAGTAAGCATGGGAGTGCATGTGGGAGTCAAGGGGGTGATGGTGGGGTGAGTGGTGGTTCTGAGGTAAGTGATGTTCAGGTGAGTAGGCATGGGAGTGTATGTGGGAGTCAGGGAAGTGATGGTGGGGTGAGTGGTGGTGCTGAGGTGAGTGGTGTTTGGGTGAGTAGATGTCAGAGTGCACATGGGAGTCAGTGGAGTGATGGTGAAGTGACTGGTGGGGTGAGTGGTGGTGGTGGTGGTGGGGAGAGTGGGAGACTCCTGCAGTCTCTTCCATTGGAAGCAGGGGAATCCAGTCAGCAGCAGCAGAGCTCAGTGTTTGCATCTTGGTGTCCACATAAGAAGCATATAGAAACTAAAAGAAATATACGAAGAGGAGAACAAAGTCCTTGTGACTGGTACTGTATATTGGAGCGTTATGACTGACTGTATGGGCAAAATATGTATTTAATGTATTTATTGTTGTTTATGTATTTTAAATACACAGGGGGTGTACTGTATGTTGTTTATTGCAATGTTTATTGGGGGCAAATGTCCTCGATAAACATGCTATTCTGCCTTAACCCTTCATTGCCTTAGCGGCTATCAGCTATGGTAATGAAGCAGCATTTCTGTATTTTAATAATATTGTGCAGGAGCTTTGATTTCTGGCTCAGGGAACCCCCTGCTCACTGTACAATATTATTAAAAATACATTCATGCTGCTTCGTTACCATAGCAGATAGCCGCAAAGGTAAGGAACGATTCTTTATTGATGTGTGTTTTATTTATACTGTAGATGTGCAGAGGGTCTCCGGAGCTGAACCGCTGTGGTTTTAGGTCCGGGGACCCCCTGCTCCCCGAGATACAGGCCCCTTTAGGGGGTGCCGGTATCCCTCTGCTTCGTTTACATGCCGCGGTCACGTGATCGGGACCTTTAAATGCAGAGGGATACCGGCACCTCATAAAGGGTCCTGTATCTCGGGAAGCAGGGGGTCCCCCGACCTGAAACCCACGCG
The DNA here is from genome assembly GCF_040206685.1 of Ascaphus truei. NCBI lineage: Eukaryota > Metazoa > Chordata > Amphibia > Anura > Ascaphidae > Ascaphus > Ascaphus truei. Next base: position 302,138,594 of record NC_134486.1, on the reverse strand, counting down.
GTTCAGCTCCGGAGACCCCCTGCACATCTACACTATGAATAAAAATGTATTTTAAATTTATTTATTTATATTCATGTATTTATTTAGATTTATTTATTTTTTGGGCGGCTGCTGTGTGTGAATTTTTTTTATTGTGGGTAGCGCGGGTGGGTGAAGGGGGTATTAGCCCCAACGGTGGTTGTTTAGGGCTTGCGGGGGGGGGGGTAGCAGGAGGGGTTAACCCCTTCATGACCGTAGCGGTATTAACTGCTACGGTCGTGAAGGGGTTAAGTGCACCCGCAACCCCCCCGCAAGTCCTAAACTCACACCAAGGGCCAAATACCCCCTTCACCCACCCCCGCTACCCACAATAAAGCGGGCACGGTGGGTTAACACCTTCATTGCCTTAGCGACTATCAGCTATGGTAATGAAGCAGCATTTCTGTATTTTAATAATATTGTGCAGGAGCAAGCAGGGGATCCCTTGAGCTTTGATTTTTGGCTCAGGGAACCCCCTGCTCACTGTACAATATTATTAAAAATACATTCATGCTGCTTCGTTACCATAGCAGATAGCCGCAAAGGTAAAGAACGATTCTTTATTGATGTGTGTGTTTTATTTATACTGTAGATGTGCAGAGGGTCTCCGGAGCTGAACCGCTGTGGTTTTAGGTCCGGGGACCCCCTGCTCCCCGAGATACAGGCCCCTTTAGGGGGTGCCGGTATCCCTCTGCTTGGTTTACATGCCGCGGTCATGTGATCGTGACCTTTAAATGCAGAGGGATAACGGCACATCATAAAGGGGCCTGTATCTCGGGAAGCAGGGAGTCCCCCGACCTGAAACCAACGCAGTTCAGCTCCGGAGACCCCCTGCACATTTACACTATGAATAAAAATGTATTTTAAATAATTTTTAATGTGCCGATGTTTGCGCAGAGAGAGCAGCGGATCTCTCTCTGCTGCAAGCACATCTCGCCAGGGGACAGCCTATAGTATCATTGATGTGCATATACAGTACTGTATGTGTATGTTAGGGGTTATAGGGGTTGTTGTTATACAGTATATATATATATACTAGCTGATAAACCCGGCGTTGCCCGTGATTGCTGGGGCGGGGGGCGTTGAGAGGCGGGGAAGGGCAGGGAGGGCGGGCAAGGGGAGGGAGGGGGTCGAAGGTCAGCGAGGGGGGCAAAGGGCAGGGAGGGGGGCGAAGGTGGCGAAGGGCAGGGAGGGGGGCGAAGGGGTGAAGGGGCGAGGGAGCAAAGGGCAGGGAGGGGGGCGAAGGGCAGGGAGGGGGGCGAGGGGGTGAAGGGCAGGGGCGAGGGGGCAAAGGGCAGGAAGGGGGGCGAGGGGGCAAAGGGCAGGGAGGGGGGCGAGGGGGCAAAGGGCAAGGAGGGGGGCGAGGGGGCGAAGGGCAGGGGCGAGGGGGCAAAGGGCAGGAAGGGGGGTGAGGGGGCAAAGGGCAGGGAGGGGGGCGAGGGGGCAAAGGGCAGGAAGGGGGGCGAGGGGGCAAAGGGCAGGGAGGGGGTCGAGGGGGCAAAGGGCAGGGAGGGGGTCGAGGGGGCAAAGGGCAGGGAGGGGGTCGAGGGGGCAAAGGGCAGGGAGGGGGTCGAGGGGGCAAAGGGCAGGGAGGAGGTCGAGGGGGCAAAGGGCAGGGAGGGGGTCGAGGGGGCAAAGGGCAGGGAGGGGAGCGAGGGGGCAAAGGGCAGGGAGGGGGGCGAGGGGGCAAAGGGCAGGGAGGGGGGCGAGGGGGCAAAGGGCAGGGAGGGGGGCGAGGGGGCAAAGGGCAGGGAGGGGGGCGAGGGGGCAAAGGGCAGGGAGGGGGGCGAGGGGGCAAAGGGCAGGGAGGGGGGCGAGGGGGCAAAGGGCAGGGAAGGGGGCAAAGGGCAGGGAAGGGGGCGAAGGGCAGGGAGGGGAGCGAAGGGCAGGGAGGGGGGGAGGGGGCGAAGGGCAGGGAGGGGGGGAGGGGGCAAAGGGCAGGGAGGGGGGGAGGGGGCAAAGGGCAGGGAGAGGGGGCGAAGGGCATGGAGAGGGGGCGAAGGGCAGGGAGAGGGGGCGAAGGGCAGGGAGAGAGGGGGCGAAGGGCAGGGAGGGTGGGGGCGAAGGGCAGGGAGGGTGGGGGCGAAGGGCAGGGAGAGTGGGGGCGAAGGGCAGGGAGGGTGGGGGCGAAGGGCAGGGAGGGTGGGGGCGAAGGGCAGGGAGGGTGGGGGCGAAGGGCAGGGAGGGTGGGGGCGAAGGGCAGGGAGGGTGGGGGCGAAGGGCAGGGAGGGTGGGGGCGAAGGGCAGGGAGGGTGGGGGCGAAGGGCAGGGAGGGGGAGAGGGGGCGAAGGGCAGGGAGGGTGGGGGCGAAGGGCAGGGAGGGTGGGGGCGAAGGGCAGGGAGGGGGGAGAGGGGGCGAAGGGCAGGGAGAGAGGGGGCGAAGGGCAGGGAGAGAGGGGGCGAAGGGCAGGGAGGGTGGGGGCGAAGGGCAGGGAGGGTGGGGGCGAAGGGCAGGGAGGGTGGGGGCGAAGGTCAGGGAGAGAGGGGGCGAAGGTCAGGGAGAGAGGGGGCGAAGGGCAGGGAGAGAGGGGGCGAAGGGCAGGGAGGGTGGGGGCGAAGGGCAGGGAGGGTGGGGGCGAAGGGCAGGGGCGAAGGGCAGGGAGGGTGGGGGCGAAGGGCAGCAAGGGTGGGGGCGAAGGGCAGCGAGGGTGGGGGCAAAGGGCAGCGAGGGTGGGGGCAAAGGGCAGCGAGGGTGGGGGCAAAGGGCAGCGAGGGTGGGGGTGAAGGGCAGGGCCGGAGGGGGTGAAGGGCAGGGCCGGGGGGGGTGAAGGGCATGGCCGGGGGGGGGGGGTAAAGGCCTTGGCCGGGGGGGGGTGAAGGGCATGGCCGGGGGGGAGGGTAAAGGGCAGGGCCGGGGGGGGGGAAGGGCCGGGGGGTGAAGGGCTGGCCGGGGGGGGTGAAGGACCAGGCCGGGGTGAAGGGCCGGGTGAAGGGCCAGGCCGGGTGTGGGGGTGAAGCGCCGGGCCGGGGGGGGGGTTTACTTACCTCGCACCGTGCCGCGCTCCTCCTCGGGTTCCTCTGCGGTCTCCGTTCCCCCCGGCGATGCGGAGCTGAGACGCTCAGGTCAGGAGGTAGTGTGGGCAGCCGGCCCGTACAGCTCCCGACTGAGAGAGCCGGAGCAGCGCTCCCGGGGATGGTGAGCTGGGGGCGCGGCCTCTAGGCCTGAAGGTGAGAGCGGCGAGAGCGTGCTCTGGGGGGGGGGGGGGGGGAGCGGTCTGTGGGAGGGAGCACAGGGGGAGAGGGAGCACCGGGAGAGAGGGTGAGCACCGGGAGAGAGGGTGAGCACCGGGAGAGAGGGTGATGTTGAGGTCCCGCGGAGTGGTGATAGGGGGGGGTTCCATTGTTGCGGGCCAGCCGCCGGGAAGGGCAGGGGGGGGGGGTCAAGGCCGGGCAGCCGTTAAGGAGGGTGGAGTGTGTGTGTGTGTTGAGGAGGGTGGAGTGTGTGTGTGTTGAGGAGGGTGGAGTGTGTGTGTGTGTGTGTTGAGGAGGGTGGAGTGTGTGTGTGTGTGTGTGTGTGTGTGCGTTGAGGAGGGTGGAGTGTGTGTGTGTATGTGTGTGTTTGGCCCGTCACTCCGCCTCAGGCCAATGAGAGGTGTGCGGGGGCGGGCGGCCCAAGGGACCAATGAGATTTCCCCTAGGGACACCGGACATCCAGACAGGCATACAGTGCTTTCACTAATATAGTATAAGATATATATATATATCTTATACTATATTAGTGAAAGCACTGTATGCCTGTCTGGATGTCCGGTGTCCGTCCCCTGAAATTCATGAATTGTAATGCAGTATATATATATATATATATATATATATATATATATTACTTCATTACAATTCATGAATTTCAGGGGACGGCTTCTCGGCTTCAAAGACAACAGCTCGCAAACGCCCCAATGAGTTTTTACACGGCATTGCAGTATTGCAGACAGCGGGAATAAAATGTTTAAATCACAGCCGCGAAAATAACGCAATACATCCCGGGCGAAAACGACACAAAACCGCACATCACCGGGATATTCTGAAATTCGCGGAGCTAGCCAAGTTAGAATAAAGTGTGTCGCCACTGTATATTGGAGTGTTATGACTGACTGTATGGGCACTTAGTAGGTAAGAAAATCATTAGCAATTAGTCTCCCAATGATGATTGCCATACAGTAGAGGCAACGTTTATTCTAACATTTGCCGTAAACTAGCCGGGTTACATTCTGGGTATGTGCTGGGCTAGTTTGAGGCACGTTTAAGGCATTTCCGCATTGACTAACGACCCATAGGATTAACACAGCAGGGATCCCTGGCAGTCCAATTCAGTTTGAATGGGACTGCCAGGGACCCCCGCTGTTAATTTGATAGGCCATTAATCAATGCAGAAATGCTGGGGCTAGTTTAAGGAAAGTTTAAGGCATGTATTCAGAATGTACCTGGGTGTTTCCTGGGTTTTTTGGGGAATTGCCACTGGTTTTTGTTCGAATAAGAGTTGCCTCCACTGTATATTACTGTAGCTAACATTTCTGCATTCACATAGAACTGACATTTATATATAAATGTTATTGTTTATATATACACATGCTATCATTGAGTGTTGGCCACCAGATTACAATGATAGGAATTGTACAATTGTATGTAAATATTATATATCTTGATATACATAATTTGCTAAGTACAGTATGCTCCAAAATGTTGTTGTATATCTAAAGACAAGACACCATGTAAGGTTAAAAAGGATTTGTAGGAAGAAATTAGAGTGTCTGTGTCGGCCTGTGGAAATCAGGTCAGAACTCATGACAGCTGCAGGAAAAGGTTTGATGATATAAAAAAAAAATTGAAGGCTAAATTGCAAAGCATACAGTACATTTACATGCTTCAGGCACCGGAGGAGGACCTCCTGCCACCAATCTAAGGCTGACTCAGTTGGAGGAGCAGCTGAGTGCACGATTTGAGCCCGTCTTGGTTGAAGGCTTACCTGGGGATAGGGATATCGATGTTTTCACTGGACTTGGCAAAATCATTATGAAAAGTACACTATCATTACTGGTCAATAATTAGTATTCTGTTAGGATGTCATGCGTTAATAGATGATGCAATCGGAATGCTACAGTAGAGGCAACTCTTATTCTAACAAAAACCAGTGGCAATTCTCCAAAAAACCCAGGAAACACCCAGGTACATTCTGAATACATGCCTTAAACTTTCCTTAAACTAGCCCCAGCATTTCTGCATTGATTAATGGCCTATCAGATTAACAGCGGGGGTCCCTGGCAGTTCCATTCAAACTGAATTGGACTGCCAGGGATCCCTGCTGTGTTAATCCTATGGGTCGTTAGTCAATGCAGAAATGCCTTAAACGTGCCTCAAACTAGCCCAGAACATACCCAGCACATACCCAGAATGTAACCCGGCTAGTTTACGGCAAATGTTAGAATAAACGTTGCCTCTACTGTAGTTATTACATACACTTAATTATGTGAGTCTACATAAACACTATTACACACCCCTTCATACATATCTGCAGTCACATAGTATATAGTAGTGTTACCATAGTATTTTTAAGTAGGTCGTGTTAAAAGTAAAAACATTATTGATATGTAGCAGTCAGCTGCTGCTGATCAGTTAAATTCTCACATATACAAAGAGTCTAATGAATTCTATAGTCTTATTTAGTCATATTACAGGTAATTTTGTTAACATACAGTACTTGCCCTTATTAACAACAATCTTCTCTAAACTCTACATAGTGGCCCCTGCATCACAGGTCGGCTCACAGGTGGCAGCCCCTGCATACCAGGTGTCATCCCCATTAACTGAAGGTGAGGTCATCAATTTCTAAGAATATGAATATTGTGTGGCACCTTCTGTGCCACAACTACCGATTCATAAGACCATGGGACGGTTGCAGGTGTGACTGATATTGACAGAGTTGTTATTGCCACAAAAATTAGACATCTGATGTTGCAGTCACCTATAAATTATGTTGTTGAGGTGTTAAATCTATCAATTGACATCACTGTATAGATCCTGTTGTTAGCCTTCATACTAGTGCCCTTATTCTAGGATTACATATATCTTTATGTTTATGTTTTCTATTTTGAACTATTATGTGCAGGCTTTGCATTATTTGTCATTTCTAAGTATATTTCCAACAATATATGATTTGGTCCTATCCGGTGTATACCCACTAGTGTATGATTTAACCTTTGTGCATATGTTCAGATACTTTAGCTACCAAGGATAATTATAATATCTACCTAATGATTTTCACCTTGGTAACGTTAATATGCTATATACATATGACTACTAAGGGTTACAATCATTTTCCTCTTAAATTTGTTTTAAAGATTTTTTTAATTACATGTGTTTATGTTTTTCTATCGTTTTGGTTTGTTCTTTTCATTTTTCATTTTTTTTGTATACCTGTCTGGTTTAGACATTGTAATGATTATGATGACTAGATATAGATTTTGTTGGATTAAATAGATTATTTATGTCTTCTTGTATATGTGTATTTGAAATACTGTGACCCACCTTAAGACACATCTGCTTAAAGAAGCATATGAATAGCACTGTGGATAATCCTGGACACGATACATAAAGCTTAGCCCCCTGCAGACGCACTTAATAGAATTCCCTCCTACTGTCTCTGTACGTTCTCCCTACCTACCAATTAGATTTTAAGCTCCTCGGAGCAGGGACTCTTCTTGCTTAATGTTACTTTTATGTCTGAAGCACTTATTTCCATGACCTCTTATTTATATTATTTGCTATTTATATGATATGTATTACTACTGTGAAGCGCTATGTACATTTATGGCGCTATATAGATAAAGACATACAATACAATACAATACTGTGTGTCCGTAAGGTTCCGGCATTATTGTAGACACTCTGGTAGCCTTGGTTACTCACCTTGTTGTTACACGGAGAGGGGCCCGCGATTTGTTATCGCAAGACTTTTTTCAAGTGACGTATGGGGGTGTATCAGACTTCAGTGGCTTCTTCTGCCGGTTTCTTTGTGGAGGATACTACTCTTTGACAAAGTGCCGTAAGGGCATGAAACGCGTCAGAGTGATCCTCCGCTAGGAATTTGCTATTTTTTGTATGCTCTGATGATCAAATAAAGTATTCTTTTAGTGACCCAGCAGTTTCAGCTCACTTCCTGGCAGTTCCACGATAGCAGTGCATGGCGTTTTTCTTTGCTTATATTGATTCGTCTCCACCAGCAGTAATTGAATAGTCTCCGCCAGCAGTAATTGCAGTCTCCGCCAGCAGTAATTGAATAGTCTCCGCTAGCAGTAGTTGCACAGTCTCCACCAGCAGTAATGGATTTGTTTCCGCCAGCAGTAATTGCACAGTCTCCGCCAGCAGTAATTGAACAGTCACCTGCAAAAAGCAAAAGTTGGAGAGCACATAAGCAGAAACGTATTAGAAAATACTGGTGCCGTTTCCTCTACCTGGAAAAAGATGATGATTCAACCACACCATATGAAGGCAAGTGGAAACGTATCCACTGCACTCTTCGCACACCCACCTGCAGGCATAATGCCAGTGCCCACTGCACCCTTGGCACACCCACTTCCAGGCCTAATGCCAGTGCCGACTGCACTACTAAGGGGTTAATATCATTTTAAAATGTTTAATATGTAATGTTATATCACGTATTCCATGTTGGTTTAGGTTATCTTGTATATAATGCCCATTATACAGATTCTAATTTAATTACGGTTTGTACAATTTTGAGGCAATTTTATTTTTCCAAAGATCCTGTTAGTACTGTACCTAGGTCCCTGTGTCCCTGCTCACTTGTACTTGGGGGTAACTCGATATTGTCCAAAGCAGCCAATCAGACCCTCATTGAATTGATTGGGAGTTTTCGGATAATTACAAAGCGATCGGCTGATTCAGACACTATTCAATTACCCCATTTGTCTCTATTCACTTAAGCCTAAAACCTTTCTGAATCTTTGAAACTCAATTCCCTTTATTGTTAACGAAGCTCCTTCTTTTGCCATCTTCATTCTTAAGGAAGCATTTCAAAAGATTCCTACCACGGTTAACCACGCACCCCAGTGCATATTTTACCCATGCTCTATTAATCAATGTCCGTTTCGGTCCTCAAGTAGGTGATTAGCATTAGGATTGAGTTTAAGTTTTTTAGGTTAAGACGTTTAAGTTAGGGGGTTTAGGGTGAGGGGGTAAGGTTGTGTTTTTTAGGGCAAGGGGTTAAGGGATACATTATTGGCAGTGGCGGCGGCGAACTGTCCATGTGGCCAAATGTCCCGGTGGTGGAACAGCCAAGGCTAAAATTCTTAGACCGCCTTTACTGTATGTAATTTCTCTGTAAATTTCTCTAAATACAACGTACATTGTAAGCTACCATATTATTAATTTGCTCTACAGATTTATTTTATTTAATGCATTTCTCCCCTAGTTCCATCATATTTACCAGCATAGTAGAGTAAATTATTAAAGTCGTACAGTATGCAAATGTTTCTATATAAATAAACACACACGTATGCTTAAGTAATAATCCCTGAAGAACAGGGCATTACTGGCCAATAATGCCCTGGCTGGAAGAGTTGAAGGCCCGAGGTGAAGCCGAGGGACTTTAACCCAGCCAGGGCATTATTGGCCAGTAATGCCCTGTTCTGAGGGGATTATTACTATTATAGGCTAAATGTAGGCTTATTTTTAATTTTTTTAAATTTTTCATAAAAAAGATTTTTGTAGTCATATTGATTTTTATCAACATGATTGTCTACATTCTTATGCTTTTACTGCAAGTTTATTAAAAGTAAATTGTACATATACACAAACCCACACACACACACATTGTAGCCACCTCTATACACACAAACACACACTCTGCAACCCCCCCTATATACACAAACACACACTCTGCAGTCCCTCCTACACACTGTGCAGCCCTCCTCCTCTAAACCCACAAAACACACTGCAGCCCTCCTCCACCCTATACACTCACAAAACACACACAACACACAGCAGCCCCCCCTCTACACCCACAAAACACACTGCAGACACACACACTAACAAAATAGACTGCTGCGGCCTCTACATCCATAAAACACACACCAGCAGCCCCCCTCTACACCCACTGCAGCCCCCATGTAAACCCACATACTGCAGACACACACACACACACACACACACACACAACACTCTGCACCCCTCCTCCACCCACAAAACACACCCTGCAGCCCCCCCCCCCCCTCTGCACCTACAAAACGCACACTGCAGACACACAGATCAACAAAACAGACTCTGCCACCTCTGCATCCACAAAACACACACCAGCAGCCCCCCCTCTTCACCCACTGCAGCCCCCTGTAAACCCACACACTGCAGACACACACCAACAAAACACTTTGCACCCCTCCTCCACCCACAAAACATACACTGAAGCCACACACACTGCAGCTCCCCCTCTACAAGAACAAAACACACACAGCAGAAACACACCAACAAGACTCTGCTGCCCCCTCTACACCCACAAAACACACACCAACAGAAGACACACAAATAAAACACTCTGCTGCCCCCTTTACACCCACAAAACACACTCAACAGACACACAAACCTTTCCCTACACTCTCCTGTGCGGAGCTCTCTGCAGACAGGGTGGGAGGAGGAGTCAGTGCCTTGCTGGTGGCTTCTGTCCAATCACCTCCCCTGTCTAAGTGCAAATTTCACTCTTTGTGAATGAAACCTGAAAGCTGATTGGCTGAAAAACTTGGCAAGCTGCCAAAAATTCCAGGCCATTACTGATTGTTTAAAAATCGGGCATTATCCAATCAGAGAACAGGGATTTCAATAATGCCTTGAATTTACCAGGTTAGCCTATAATGTAGTATACAAATTCAGCCAACAATTTTGGAATCAGAATGAGAGTTGCTTTGTTGCTCTACTACTGTATACCTGCACCTGTAATAGTTAGAAAATTAGCTAGAAAAGAAAAAAAGGAAGACTGTAAGGACCTTTTACTTCACCAAAGAAACATTTCTTTAAACTGTACTGATGGATGAGCCAAATTCCTGATGTAACCAGGTCCCCAGCGGTGGTATGGGCCCCCTCGCGACACTCACCAAGATAGCGCGACTCCGCGAGCAGGAACCGGTTGTCAAGGACGCGGTCGGACGCGTTGCTAGGGTCCTGTCGGGTCCCGGTGCAGGGCGCCGCCATAGGCGATTGCGCACGCATGCGCAGAGGACATTCCGGAGGGTGGGGGCCGAAGGAGGTAGCAGCGCCTTTTCCCCGCGAGCGGGGCGGTTGCCGGGGACGCGATCGGGCCGTCGCTAAGGCCGCGATCGCGTCTCTAAGGTCCCGGCGGCTGGCGAAGAGAGCCGGAGAACGCCAGTCAGTTCGCGCATGCGCAGGGGTGAGCCCGCGAAGCCCTAGCCTACCAGGGAAGGTATTAGAGAGGGACTACAGCTCCCAAGAGCATTAGGGAACCCCATGTGACGCCAGGGAGCCAATAGGGCTAGAGGAGCTCCCTGCTTGCAGGGAATGGATACATTTCGCGGGGTTTTTGCAGAGAGCAGTTGGTGACCGGAGCAGCTAGGGGAAGGAGGTAGGGTGCAGGAGTCAGTGACTCTCTGCACTAGGCCAGCAATTCCCCTAGGCCCCAGATAGCCCTGAGTCATCTTAGTGAAGTATTGTAGGGACAGGCCCTAAGTTAGGGATCAGTCCCATTAGCTATTGGAGAGTAAGAATTTGCGTGCCTTGCGGAGCAAGCTGGACTGTTATCAGGGTGGGATCGCCCCTGAGGGATTATCCTGTGTTGGAGCCGGACCTCGTGCAGGAACTCGCCTAGACCCCTTTGAGAAGTCCGTTGCAGGTCCGAGCACCGGAGTGCTCGGCAGGTAACCCACACCCGCACGTGCACCAACAAGGCCTATCAACAGACATAGTGGCTGCGCAGTCACACACACATAAATATAGGACTGGGGAGTGCGAGACATTGGGTTGGGGTTTACTGGACACGGGGTGGGATCATTCTGTGGACGGTATTAGCGTCCGCCGTGACGCATAACGTGTTAGCGTCCGCCGAGGCGCCTAAGGTGTTAGCGTCCGCCGAGACGCATAAGGTGTGGGCACCCGCCGTGGTGCAAGGTAGCGTACTCGTCCTGCGAGACGCCATAGACAGGTTGCCCCTAGCGAGGGATACCTGTTGCTATGTTGTTGATGTCGCATGTCGTTTATGCATATTAGTAAAGGTATTAGTTATTATTCACTCTGTGGTACGTGATTATTGTGTATTGTCCTGCGAGGAACCACTTCCCCTCTGGTGGGAGCCATCGCAGGTGGAGGCGCTGTACCGAGTACGCGGTTACTCATATTATCCTATAATTGTCCCAGGTTTCCCTTAGCGGAAGCTCAGCCCTCCTGTGAGCCAACAGGTAATGCACCACACCTATGGTAACCTTGTATGTTCCCTTGCACCCCACACTATATCTGCGACTGGGGGGGGGAACACCCGTTACATTTGGAGGCGCTGCTGAGATTGTCAGACCTGGGGTGCCCGTTCCAAAATTGTTCAAAATGTCACCACCGTACCCGTCGCGCGCAGAAGCGCATGACTGGGCAGTAGTGCTGCAAGTGCCGCCGCGCCACACGCTTGTGGTGCGCGGCGTTCCCGTTGATACTCCGTCATCGTACATACAAGTGGCCTTGAGGCAACACCCAAGTCTGCGGGAGGCGGCCACAATAGAAGAGTTAGAGCGACATTTGGAGGCCGAGGAATACTGTTCCGTGTTAGTGAGCATAGGGCAAGACATAACTGAAGGCCAGGGACCCTCCAGCTTGTGGCTCGGAAGCTCACCCCGTTCTTGCTGTATTGTTGTCTATCCGGAACTCTCCATAAAATCAGAACCCGGCAGCTCCCGCACAAAATTACAAGAGGTTGCTATGCATACATCGGCCTCACCCTCCGAAAGCTATGGCGGGGCCGACAGGGCAGCCCCCACCGACCCTAGTCCCCCCTTAAGTATGGCCCAATCGTCTGCTAAACCTGGGGATGAAATCCGAATGCTAGCTCAAGCCCTCCTAGAAATGGGACAGTCCCGATCCGAAGCTCAGACCTCGCAACAGTATCGAAAACTAAAAATCTTTTCAGGAACCAAGCCGACCCCAACGGGCGAAGAAGCGTTTGACGTTTGGAGAGAATACACTTCTCAGGTTCTAGAAGAGTGGACGTGCTCTGAGCTGGTGAAGCGACAACGCATAATGGAATGCCTACGCCCTCCCGCATCCACCACCATACAGATGGCTAAGGATCAGCATGCGGATGTCACCGCACATCAAATGCTAGAGACTCTTGTGCGGGCATATGGGCGGACCGAGGACATAGGACAATTGATGAAGCGGTATTTCAATCTTTGCCAGAAAGACGGAGAAGAGCTATCTGATTTCCTACAGCGGATTCGAGCCGTCTTGTGGGAAATGCGAAAAAGGAAAAGCATCACGGCTGCCCAGGTGGATGAATACTGTCGGGATCAATTTCTGAGAGGAGCGATACCTGGCCATCATATCGTGATCATGATAAAGTGCTCCTTGATGCAGGGTGACCCCCCTTCCTGGGAAAGGCTAATGGATGAGATAAAAAAACATGAAGCCTATGCTCAGTTGCACACTTCCAAGAAGCCTAAGGAGCCTTCCCCCAGTGAACCTTCACGTGCTGCTGCGTCAAAGGCCAAGAAAACCCAGAATCAGGACAATGAGGCCGCCACTAAAGATTCGGGCTCCAAAGTTAGACCCGCCCGTAAATCATCTTCTCCGCACAGGGGCCGCTCGGATCCAAGAGACCTCCCTTGCTATACCTGCGGTAAAAAGGGCCACTTCTTCCGTGATTGTTCCGTGATTGCCCAGAAAGGGAGGACCCCTCCGAGGACAAAACCCCCGACCGAAGAAACTCAGCCCGGTCGATGCTATGCCGAGTACAAACCGCCGAGTTTGACGGGGAGACCCCTCAGGGAACCACCGATGCCCCGGCGGATGCCGACGCAGGGGGTGACGCCACCAACCGGGAAAATTACAGCCAAGTAGGCCCTGCAGCTATCGTACCGGTGTTACTAGAAGGGATATATGCGTCGGCTCTACTGGACACGGGGTCACAGGTGACCATTATATACCGCCCGTTCTATGAACAGCACCTCCGACACTGCACCCTGAGAGCGGCCGAACACGTGACCGTACGGGGGCTAAGTAATGAAGACTACCCCATCGATGGGATTGTAAAGGTTCAAATGGAAATACTTCAGCTGAATACCGGCAAGAGACACCCCATGCATGTGGCGGCCTTGGTGTGTCCGGAGCCCCAAGACCAGTGCAAGTACCCGATCATCTTGGGCACCAACGCTGACATAGTACAAGCGGTGATCCGGGCGTATCTGAAAGAGACTAACGAGCTGCCGCTAGCCACCGCTCTCCTAGATCCAGTCCTGCGAGAAGAGTGCAATCGGGTATATGCTCTGGAGCGCCATGGGGATCTCTACAACCGTCAACGGGGACTGACGACCATATTACCAGGGGGAGTGCAAAAGATGGACGTCTGGTGTTGTTACCCCGAACGAGATAAGAGCGACCAGCTGTTCTCTCTGGAGAATGCGCCTGAAGAAGAAGAGGCCCGGAGAGGGTATAGGGTACTACCCGAAGTGAGGGAGTGGACAACCAGGATTCCACTCCGAACCCACGTGTATGTCCAGAACCTCTCTCCCTTCCCGATGGAATTTGATGCCGACCAGAAGTTAGGTTGCATATATCCAGTCAGCCCTGTAGAAACCACGCCTCAGGTGAAGGCGGTGGCCGGGGATGAACGGTTAGTCAAGCTGGACTTCAACTTCGGTGAGTCGACACTGTCCAACCAGTGGAAGGAGCGGCTGACAACCCAGTTGAATCGACGACGACAGGTGTTCTCCACGAGTGAGATGGATGTGGGGTGCAGTCGCAGCGCCAAACATGCCATTCGTCTGAGTGATGTCACCCCGTTCCGAGAACGCTCTCGTCGCATCGCCCCACGGGATGTGGACGATGTAAGGAACGTCATTCACGATATGGAAGATGCCGGGATTTTGACGGAGTCTCGGGGGCCCTACGCATCACCCATAGTGGTAGTGCGTAAAAAGAACGGATCCGTACGACTGTGCGTCGACTATCGAACTCTGAACAATCGTACAATACCGGATCAGTACAACCTTCCGCGCATTGAAGAGATACTGAATGCGCTGAATGGAAGTCAGTGGTTTAGCGTGCTCGACCTCCGATCCGGGTACTATCAGGTGCCTATGAATACGGAAGATCAGGAGAAAACAGCTTTCGTCTGCCCGTTGGGATTCTACCAATTTACACGTATGCCCCAAGGTATATGTGGGGCGCCCGCTACTTTCCAACGGCTGATGGAAAAGACTATCGGGGACATGAGCCCGCGGGAGTGTCTTGTATACCTGGATGACATCATCGTCTTCGGAAGCACTCTGGAAGAGCACGAAGAGCGATTACTCAAAGTGATCGACCGTCTGGGAGACGAAGGATTGAAATTGTCCCTAGACAAGTGCCGGTTTTGCCATACCTCAGTAACCTACGTGGGACACATCGTGTCCGCCCAAGGGATCGCCACCGACCCCGCCAAGGTAGAAGCAGTAGTGAACTGGCCTCGTCCCGAGAATGTCACGGAGCTGCGATCCTTCTTGGGGTTCTGTGGGTATTACCGTCGCTTCGTGGAAGGGTACTCTAGTAGAGCTAAACCACTGAACAGTCTGTTGAAGATATATCCCTCAGAGACCGGGAGGAAAGCTGTATCGGCACGCCAACCATTTGGTGATAAATGGATGCCTGAGTGCGAGCAGGCCTTCCTGAAATTGAAGAAGTGTCTAACTGAGGCACCGGTGCTTGCGTATGCTGACCCCGAACAGCCTTACGTTCTACATGTGGATGCCAGTCTCAATGGACTGGGTGCCGTCCTGCATCAGAAGCACCCGGAGGGCCTTCGGCCTGTAGCCTATATCAGCCGCAGCCTGACACCCAGTGAACAGAGATACCCCGTCCACAAGCTGGAATTTCTGTCTCTCAAGTGGGCTATCACCGAGAAGCTCCACGACTACCTGTATGGTGTTACCTTCGAAGTAAGGACGGATAACAATCCCCTCACTTATGTCAACACCTCGGCTAAGTTAGACGCCGCTGGACACCGCTGGCTGGCCGCTCTAAGCAGCTACCGGTTCACCATGAAGTATAAGCCGGGACCCTTGAATATAGGGGCTGACGCCCTATCCAGACGACCAGGGTTAAGTGCTAATCCAGATGACGAGGAATGGGAGGAAATCCCAGGACCCGGAGTGCGAGCTATGTGTAGCATGGCCGCTATCGTCAACGACCAAGTGGCCTTTTCAGAATTAAGAGTGGCCGACTCAGTGGGATGCCGGTCGCAGGCTGTCCCAGCCGCCTACTGCGACCCAAAAGGGATGAACATCACGCATGACAAGGTGTTACGGTGGAAGGATCTAGTAGACTACCAAATACGAGACCCAGTCGTTAGTATCATCAGGCGAGCCGTTGAAAAGCAGAACCCAGCCCTTCTGAAACGCGCTCCCAATGACTTGGTGGCCTTGCTCATGCGGGAATGGGACAAATTCGAGATAGACAATTGCTTACTCTATCGGGTGGTGCAATACCACAACCACCCGGATAGGCGGCAACTAGTCCTCCCTAAGAACTTACAATATCTGGTGTTGAAGTCTCTACACGATGATCATGGACACCTGGGTATAGACAAGACTTTTGGGCTGGTCAGAGATCGTTTTTTTTGGCCCAAGATGCGAGAGGCCGTCGAACGTCACTGTCGCCGCTGTACTAGGTGTATACAGCGCAAGACTCTGCCTACACGAGCAGCCCCCATGGGCCATCTAAAAAGTTCGGGCCCCATGGACCTTGTTGTGTATGGACTTTCTGTGCATTGAGCCTGACAGCCGGGGAATATGCAACGTGCTAGTCGTCACGGACCATTACACCCGGTATGCTCAGGCCTTCCCCACTAAAGATCAGAAAGCCATCACCGTGGCAAAAATATTATGGGAGAAGTACTTCGTGCACTACGGTCTCCCTAACCGCCTGCACTCCGATCAAGGGCGGGACTTTGAGAGTACTTTGATCAGAGAGTTACTCAAAATGCTGGATATCACCAAGTCTCGAACAACCCCGTATCACCCCGAAGGAGACGCACTGCCCGAGCGCTTTAATCGAACCTTACTGGATATGCTCGGAACACTACAGAGTGCTCAGAAAACTGAATGGATCCGACACGTAGAGGCCCTGGTGCATGCGTACAATTGCACTAGACACGAATCAACGGGATTCTCCCCCTACTTCCTCATGTTCGGGCGAGAGGCAAGACTGCCAGTAGACATACGTCTTAGAGTTTCGACAGATGGGATACACAATGCTACCCATTTTAAATACGTACAAAGACTCAAAGACAGTTTACAGCAGGCCTATCAACAAGCTGAGAAGGCTACAGCTAAGTTGAACGCTGACAACAAAAGGCGATACGACCATAAGGTCAGATATCGGGAACTTCGTCCTGGGGATGCGGTATTGCTTCGGAATTTGGGAGTCCCGGGAAAGCACAAATTGGCCGACCGATGGAGAGACGGAGTGTATGAAATAGAGTCCCAGATGCCGGGCCTCCCGGTCTATCGCATCAAAGACACCGATGGCCGGGTAAAGGTATGGCACCGCAATCATCTTCTCCCCATTCCACAAGTAGAAGATGAAGAGACAGAGATACTGGCCACACCGCTCAACGGTGAGTCCGAGTCGTCAGAGATGGGTCAAGAGACTGTCAATAATGAGACCCACTCTGAAACTTCTGAGGATCCTATGGAGGGACCCTCTCAAAGGGACTTCCCCACAGAAGGGGCATCTCCTGGAGGAGCTACGGGTAAAGGGCCCCGTAGGCCAATGCCTACTAAGGTGGCCCCAACGGGCCAGCCTTTGGATGCACAGAGCCCGTGCTTTGTGCCTAACAGAGACTGTTCAGAGACAATTATCCCCTGAAGGGAAGAGGCTGAGCCTCAGGACTGTGTTTACTACTCCCCCGAGGGAGTCGCAGAAGAACAACTCCGTAGGAGCCAAAGAGTCAGGTACCCTCCAAACCGGGTAACCTATGATCAAGTTGGGGCACCCCATTATGAGGCTCAGCAGTGGGCTCGCAGCAAAGTACAGTCAGTTATTGTGATGTTCAATGAAATGTGCAATCTGATTTAGAGCTGATAATAGTGAAATCACGGTTGGTTGTTGAAAATTTCATTATATAAGTATGTTACGCCATTTTCATTATATAACCTTTGTATATAGTTGCATTGCATGGTGTCCCAAGCGAGGACGTTGGGGATTTTACCAGGGGGAGGATGTAACCAGGTCCCCCGCGGTGGTATGGGCCCCCTCGCGACACTCACCAAGATAGCGCGACTCCGCGAGCAGGAACCGGTTGTCAAGGACGCGGTCGGACGCGTTGCTAGGGTCCTGTCGGGTCCCGGTGCAGGGCGCCGCCATAGGCGATTGCGCACGCATGCGCAGAGGACATTCCGGAGGGTGGGGGCCGAAGGAGGTAGCAGCGCCTTTTCCCCGCGAGCGGGGCGGTTGCCGGGGACGCGATCGGGCCGTCGCTAAGGCCGCGATCGCGTCTCTAAGGTCCCGGCGGCTGGCGAAGAGAGCCGGAGAACGCCAGTCAGTTCGCGCATGCGCAGGGGTGAGCCCGCGAAGCCCTAGCCTACCAGGGAAGGTATTAGAGAGGGACTACAGCTCCCAAGAGCATTAGGGAACCCCATGTGACGCCAGGGAGCCAATAGGGCTAGAGGAGCTCCCTGCTTGCAGGGAATGGATACATTTCGCGGGGTTTTTGCAGAGAGCAGTTGGTGACCGGAGCAGCTAGGGGAAGGAGGTAGGGTGCAGGAGTCAGTGACTCTCTGCACTAGGCCAGCAATTCCCCTAGGCCCCAGATAGCCCTGAGTCATCTTAGTGAAGTATTGTAGGGACAGGCCCTAAGTTAGGGATCAGTCCCATTAGCTATTGGAGAGTAAGAATTTGCGTGCCTTGCGGAGCAAGCTGGACTGTTATCAGGGTGGGATCGCCCCTGAGGGATTATCCTGTGTTGGAGCCGGACCTCGTGCAGGAACTCGCCTAGACCCCTTTGAGAAGTCCGTTGCAGGTCCGAGCACCGGAGTGCTCGGCAGGTAACCCACACCCGCACGTGCACCAACAAGGCCTATCAACAGACATAGTGGCTGCGCAGTCACACACACATAAATATAGGACTGGGGAGTGCGAGACATTGGGTTGGGGTTTACTGGACACGGGGTGGGATCATTCTGTGGACGGTATTAGCGTCCGCCGTGACGCATAACGTGTTAGCGTCCGCCGTGACGCATAAAGTGTTAGCGTCCGCCGAGGCACCTAAGGTGTTAGCGTCCGCCGAGACGCATAAGGTGTGGGCACCCGCCGTGGTGCAAGGTAGCGTACTCGTCCTGCGAGACGCCATAGACAGGTTGCCCCTAGCGAGGGATACCTGTTGCTATGTTGTTGATGTCGCATGTCGTTTATGCATATTAGTAAAGGTATTAGTTATTATTCACTCTGTGGTACGTGATTATTGTGTATTGTCCTGCGAGGAACCACTTCCCCTCTGGTGGGAGCCATCGCAGGTGGAGGCGCTGTACCGAGTACGCGGTTACTCATATTATCCTATAATTGTCCCAGGTTTCCCTTAGCGGAAGCTCAGCCCTCCTGTGAGCCAACAGGTAATGCACCACACCTATGGTAACCTTGTATGTTCCCTTGCACCCCACACTATATCTGCGACTGGGGGGGGGAACACCCGTTACACTTATGTGACTGATTATAGGTAATATTTAAAAAAAACACACAGATGTTTTTTAAAATGAATGGTTTATGTCTCCTAGAGTTTTTGCTGACTCGTTGGCATAAATTACAGAGTAAAAGAGAAAACAAAACATATCACTGATTTAAAGTTAGAAATCAGATGCCGGCGTCCTTGACTGGTAGATAAGCTTATTTCCAAGAAGTCCAATGTGAGAGGTACAGCTGCAAGGTCATTAGTGTCGTAGCTAGCCATCTATAAACAAGGGTTTGTAGTGATAAGGTTTCATCTTTAATGACCTTGATATGCTCAACAGAAATAATAGAACAAAATATATGTCTATATATAAAACCAACTAAAAATATGCTTTTCAGTTTCTTATTTTAAAGCAGTATTCCCCCCAGAAGCCAATATGAGTTTAACTCATTAAGTATCTTAGCATCTTGCCTATTGAGCATGCTGTTCTCTTGCTAATATATATATATAGCCTGGAGCTCCAGTGGCTCCTGGAGACCCCCTCCCTTGGTGCAGCGCAGTCGCGGGTGCCGACAGACCCGACGGCTGCTTCCAAGGGTGGGGGCTGGAGCAGGGAGCAGCGCGGCTTCCTCCGCCTGCGGCCGGTTGCCGGGGACGCGATTGGGCCGTTGCTAAGGCCGCGATCTCGTCTCCCAGGTCACGGCGGCCGGTGAAGCAGGGCGCCGCCATTGCGCTGCGGGTTGCGCATGCGCAGGGACGCGATAGCGTAGGGAGAGCCCCAGAGACAGGGCAAAGTCGCGCGAGAGTAGGGACAGCTCAGGGAAGGTTGAGGCAGCTAGAGGGAGCTTGCGCAGGTGCAGGAGAGGTGGGGAAAAGCCCGCAAAGCCCTAGCCTATCAGGGAAGGCTCTGAGCTGGGACTACAGATCCCATGAGCCTCTGTATGCCCCACGTGACACCAGGGAGCCAATAGGGCTTAGGAAGCCCCTGGAGAAGAGATACATTTGGCGGGCTTACAGCACGTTAGCCAGCAGTCAGAGACCGGATCAGCCCAAGGAAGGAGGTAGGGTACAGGAGTCCAGAACTCGCTGCACTAGGCCAGCACCCCCAGGGTCTGAGGTAGTTAGTTACTCTGATAGAGAGAGTGTTGCCAGGGACTGCTCTAGAGAGAGGGACCCTGCCACTCAGGTTAACCCGTTGGAGCAGGGGAGCTGTGAGGGAAGGAAGGGCGCGGGGAGAGAGTACAGCTCCTGCGGCCCTATAGGTACCTGCACCCCAGATAGGCCCCAACCCCCCACTAGGGTAGTGGGTAATTACTGAGGGAGGCCCAAGATAGGGACGCTGCCCTTAGTTTAGAGTGCTGCCTTGTCAGAGTCACAGCGGTCAGTGCTGTGAGGTCTGACAGGCAGGCACCTTGTTGCGCAGCACGTTGGCTGTCAGCGGTTAGTGAGGCTGAAGGGACTTGGGTAGTTAGGGGAGTGGGACAGGTCCTTAACCCCTGTAGGCCCATAGGAGTTCCCCAAGCCACTACAGGTTGCTGTACTATAGGGACGGCCTATAGTGTAGCACGTGCCCTTAGATAGATAGGGTCACAGTGAAGATTGCTGTTCCCGTGAAGTGGTTGGACCCACGTTGGGGTCCACAGAGACTGTTCCGGAGTGGGACCGCTCTAGCGGTCCACATGCAGAAGTTCGGTTGAAGGAGTCATCGCCAACTGAGCCTTTGTGAAGATTGCTGACCCGAGCACCGGAGTGCTCGGCAGGTATCTAATACATAAGTGCACCACAGGGCCCTTGGCTTAACTGTGACTGCGCAGTCACCCATTGACTCTCTGCAAGAGTGCGGGACATTGGGTGGGGTTTCCTTGGACACTGGGTGGGCTCACTTGGTGTTGGGGAAGCGTCCTGCGCGACGCAGTAGGTGTCTCCTCTAGAGAGGGACACAGGTTATATAAGGGTATTGCGTGATATGTTATATTGCTTGTTAGTAAAGGTATTAGTTAATATAATCACTGTGTATGTGTTTATTGATTGTCCTGCGAGGAACCACTCCCCCTCTGGTGGGAGCCATCGCAGGTGGAGGCGCTGCATCGAATGTAAGTAGTATTCCTAGTATAATTGCCCCAGGTTCCCCGTGGCGGAAGCTCAGCCCTCTTGTGAGCCAACAGGTTATGCACCACACCGAGTAACAATATATGTTTCCTGCACCCACACAGTAGAATCTGCGATTGGGGGGGATGAAACCCCGTTTTATATATATATATATATATATATATATATATATATATATATATATATATATATATATATATATATATATATATATATATATAATTATATATATATATTATTGCATTAAAAATCATTATTTCCTTAATCTCTAGTGTCTCATGGATGCCTTTTGACTATACAGGGTTCTGGGGAGAACTTCATTTTAACCTTCAGACACAACATTTCAAGCGATTATAACTCCTGACCAAAGCAGCAGATTTAAAACAAACAAACAAACACTGCTACTGTATAAGACTTACTGCTCGCTCACAGGTAAGCAAGGTTGCCTCTAGATGCAACAAGGGCAGATCTGTGCTTCTGAATACAGTAATATGCATTTAGTTGTTGGTATTTGGAATAAACAATTAAAAAAATGATCTGAGAATATAGCAACAAAAGATTTCTTTAGAGGTGGTGCACTCCTATTCAGGGAATAAAAACTATTTTATGGCAAAAATTAAGATGTATATCCCCATAGGTGCATATTTCCAAATAATCCCCCCTTTAACAACATAAACAATTCTCAGGTGTGTTGGCCTTTTGTATTCTCTGGTGTTATTGGTTATTCTAATTACATGTAAGTATATTTATTGTACTTTGATATGAATTTTGTTTTTAAATAAAAATAACTTTTTTACTTTGCTAAGACAGTGTGCAGACTTATCTTTTTAGTAGAGGGTCCATACCCCCTTTTGTGAATTGTTTATCATTATAGTGGTGATTATTTGGGGCATCACAGGGGATATGCACCTGCATTTTCCTATAATAAAAATGTTATTCCTTGAAAAGGAGTCCAACTCCAATAAACAATTATTTTGGTATTTGGTGTGATAGAATTAAATCTTGATTCAGGGCAAAAAAGCAACTCCCTAAAATGCATTCTACTAAGGAGGCCTTTTTCTGCTGTCTGATTTTATAATGTTAATGTTTGCAGAAGTTTCAGTCTTTATCTTTGCCAAATGACCAATCTGAGTCCTCTGCTTGATTGGGAATTAATGCTGCAGAATAATTTGCCATAGACAGCATTTCCAAGGATGACATTAAAGAATGTTAGTTATTTCCTTAAGGCCACAGAAATAGCAGATATGCAACATCAACATTAAAACACCTGGCACAGCTGGTATCTCATGGGAGGCAGAACATATTGATAGTGTATGCTACATATTTGAAAAATGGGGACAAAGAATGACTACATAAAACAGAGAAAATGAAAGAGATATCTCTATAGAATATTATTTTGTGAAAAATGATTGATCAAGCCGAGCGTATTTGTATATAGCACTTTCTGATTAAACAGTTCTGTAAGTGTATTCTGTAGAATAACAAGAAAAGCATGTTCCAAAAAAACCCTCTACCAATGTACAAGGAATATTTTGACATGCTTACAGTATATATCTGAATCCACTTCAGAGAGCAGCGTTTGTAGGGTTACCAGATGTCTAGTGTTGGACAAATAGGTCCACATTTTATAAGTCTATGTAAGCGTCCAGCTGGATTTCACACAAAGGGGCATATTCTAGTAGCTGCAGTTGTGCATACTTTACAGTATATCCATGCAGAAAGGGCCGTTTCCGCTCAGATTTGCAGGTTTTGGCATTCTGTAAGTCCTTCGTGAATGTCAAAACAGTGCAGAAAAGTTTTTTTTCAAAAGTGGCTTCATTCTTTCTCCACGGAATGTAAAAAAAAAAATGTCTATACATACTGCTCTATATATGCACACAAAGCTATCTCTTACACATACATATACTCTATGTAATTCCATCACTATATACCAATTGGGACCACATAGTATCTGCACAAACTTTTAGTAAAGCAACACTCTCACATTTCCACACCTACTCACACCATTGATATACACTCCCACTCCACACAAACCTTTTGTAAAGCGCTGTATACACTGTGGGCTCTTCATTCATTTATATTTACATACATACACACCCACCCACACACTTATATCACTAACATTCAGGGACTATTTAACACCTCAAGTCATAAATAACATTCCAAGAGACACTGTTTTTTTTTTTTGTTACTTACATTTTTATTGAGCATTTTTTTGTACATACGAAATAAAAATAAACAAAACATATAACAGATAAAGGGGGGGTCGGGGAGGGGGGAAGGGGTAGCATTTGTAACAATATAGCATTGTACACAACAATTTAATTACCACATGTATCACTCTGTTCTACAAATTCTAATCTATATATGGGGATATACCTGCATGGCGAAACCAAGGAGCCCAAATCTTAGAGAATTACGAGGTAGAGCCGTTCAGATAGGCTGAGAGTTTTTCCATATAAACTATATGCCAAATTTTGTTATTTATTTGGTTTAAGGATGGGGGGCAGGTTGTTTCCAATTTTTGGCAATAATACACTGTGTAGCATTTAATATTTGGGCTAGTACTCTAGCTTTTTTCGGGGAAAATTGGCCATTGGCTTGCCTAGCAGTATATACTGTATACTGGGTCATGTGGGACAGTGATTTCTAGGATCTTGTGTATTAAGGTGAACACTTCCGTCCATGTTTGTTAGATTTTGGGACATGACCAGAATATATGCAGAATATTCCCCACTTCACCACAACCACGCCAACACAGAGAGGAGACCCCTGGGAGGAAAGAGTGCAGCCTGGCAGGAGTCATATACCATCTGAATATTAACTTGTAAATATTCTCTTTAATTACAACGCACAATGAATTTTTGGAGGCAACTTCCCAGATGTCTTTCCAAGTATCGAGTTCTATACAGACGTTAAGATCTTTTTCCCAGGATACCATTTAGTTATCGGGGGTTTGATTGCTCTTGATAGAGGATAAACTTTGATATATTCTGGCGATAATGCCCTTTGTGTGGGGCTGGTGTAGACACCAGTTCTCAAACAGAGTTAAAGCATGGGCTTGACTTGATTTGAAGACTGATTGGATATAATGCCTAACCTGTAGAAATCTGAAAAATCGGAAGAGGGGATATCATGATTGGTTTGTAGAGAAGCGAATGGGGGGACTTTCCCTTGAGTGAAAATATCCTTGACTCTCGTGAGTCCTTTTTGAACCCAGGTATGGGAGAGCAGGGTTTCTGTGTAAAAAGGAAGGGAGGGGTCCGAGAATAGGGGTTGCATGAGGGAAGGGGTACCGGTTAGTTGAAACTTGTATTTGAGGGAGTCCCAGAGATTATAGGCAAAGGATATCACCGGGTTCTTGAAACTCTTCGGTGGTCTACACTTTTTATTGAGCCAGAGAAGACTTTTTATTTTGCATGGGGAACAAATCAAATCCTCTATCTCGACCCACCTCCTTTCGGTTGGACTTGAATGCCAGCTAACAAGTTGCCCTAATTGAGCTGCTCTATAGTAGTTTTGTAAGTTTGGAAGAGCTAAGCCTACTTCTGATTTGGACTTATAAAGAATATCTTTGCGAACTCTAGGTCGCCTGTTTTGCCAGACAAACTTCAAATTTTTCTTCTGAATATTATTTAGATCTTTCTGACAGATTTTAACCGGGAGAGGTTGAAAGAGATAGAGGAGTCGAGGTAAAATATTCATTTTAATAGTGGTTATTCTCGCAAACCAGTATATTATATATGGGTTCCAAGTGGCTAAGTCCTTGACTATCTGGTCAAAAAAGGGTTTAAAATTTGCGTTGTATAAAGTTGAATATTTTTTTGTTAATTGAACCCTTAGATATTTAATATGGTTCGTATTCCATTTAAAGTCAAAATTTAGTTGGAGTAATTTTACTAATTCTTTAGGGAGATTTAAACTAAGGGCCATGGATTTGGAATGATTAATTTTATAACCTGAAAGTGAGCCAAATTCTGATAGAACATGAAAAAGGTTAGGGAGGGATGTGAGAGGTTTTGAAAGCGTCAATAGTATATCGTCCGCAAAAAGAGCTATTTGAATTCTTCCTGGCCAACAGAAATACCCGCAATATTGGGGTTCATCCTTATCTGGCATGCTAATGGTTCTATGGCTAAGGCAAACAACAAAGGTGAGAGCAGACAGCCCTGCCTAGTTCCATTTAATATTGAAAAGGGGTCAGACAAAGAGCTGTTCATCCTCACAGTGGCCGTTGGTGTGGAGTATAGTGTGTTTATACTATTTAAAATTTTGGCTGTGAATCCCATCTGTGAAATCGTAGCTGACATAAACTGCCAATATAATCGATCAATGCTTTTTCTGCGTCTAAAGAGAGTAATAGAGATGGGCACTTTGTGAGATTTGCTACTGTACGTGTATTAGATTCACTGTCCTCCTTGTGTTGTCAAGGGCTTGTCTGCCCAGGACAAACCCCTCCTGGTCCGGATGATTAGGGAATTTAGGAAGGATACTATTTAATCTGTTGGCCAGGATCTTTGCGTATAGTTTTAGGTCTGTATTTAACAGCGAAATAGGTCTGTAGCTAGAACACAACAGAGGATCTTTCCCCTCTTTGGGGATTACCACTATGGTAGCTTGCAGCATATCTCTAGGAGGGGGAAGGCCTAGTTGCATCTCATTGAATACTTTGGTAAGAAATGGGAGGAGAGTTGTGGAATATTTCTTATAATAAAGATTAGAAAATCCATCCAGACCAGGGGCCTTCCCAATTTTCAGGGATTTTATTGCTTCCATAATTTCCAGGGGCTCTATAATTTTTTCAAGGTTTGTGATGTCATTCGGGTCTAGAGTGAGTAGTCAGCATTCAGCTAGATAATTTCAAATCTTTATTGCTCTTTTATCTTTAGCCGAGTCTCTCACTGGGCCTGGTAGATTGTAAAGGGATGTGTAGTAGTCCCTAAATGCATCACTTATAATTTTGGGGTTGTGAGATACTGAGCCATTTTTAGTATAGATATTATGAATTTTAGCTTTAGCTTGTTTTTGCTTTAATTTACGTGCCAACATTCTATCTGCTTTATTACTTTTTTCATAATATTTCTGTTGGGTCCATCTTATAGCTCTTTCTGCGTTTGACACTAACAAAAGGTTTAGTTCGCCCCTCACTGAGATTATTTGCCTGTAATTTTTCCGGGAGGGGTTTGACTTGTGAATAAATTCTAGCTCTGATAATTTTTGTGTTAGAATTTCAATTTGTTTTTTTTTTTTCTTTTTTTTTTTGAGAAGCCAGGGCAATCAGTTTGCCTCTTATCACTGATTTGTGGGCTTCCCAAAGGGTAAAAGAGGAAACCTCTGGGGTATTGTTTATTTCAAAATATTGGGCCAGATCTTTTTCTATTAGTTGGAGATTTTGTGGGTTCAATAGTAGGGATTCATTCAAGGACCACGACCTTGTTATATTTTTGGTAGTGAGGCCTACTAGTCTGGTTATAAGTGTAGAGTGGCCTGACAAAGCAGAGGGGGCAATTACTGCTGAGGAGATATTATCACAAATTTGTTGGTCTATTAGGATATAGTCATTTCGGGAATAGCTATTATGGGGGTGAGAAAAAAAGGAGAAATCCTTTACTTTGTTATTTACTAATCTCCAGGAGTCTACCAACAGCTCCTTGGTCATAGATGCGAGACCCCGAGTAGAGGGAGCTATTTTTTGTGGCAGTGGGAGACTGGGGGATTTATCTAAATTTGGGTCCATAATTGCATTTAAGTCTCCTGCTAAAATTAAAAGGACTTTCTGGACAGAAAGGATTAAACTTTTTAGTTCTTGGAAGAAAGATTCTTGATTGTCGTTAGGGGCATAAGTGTTGACTATTGTTATATCAGTAGAGTCCAGTGACCCTGTAATAATTAGAATTCTCCCAGCGAGGTCACTTTTAATTTTGTCTACTTTGAAGTTTAAATTTCTATGGAAGAGTGTAGCTACGCCATTCTTTTTCATGGGAGCTGATGAGTGGTAGACTAGAGGGTTGTCACTGCTGAACAGCAGCGATTGGTCCTCCTTTTTCAGATGAGTCTCTTGTAACAAAATTATATCTCCTGCCATTCTTTTGGCTTCCGAGAGAGCAATACGTCTCTTTCGGGGGGTGTTTAAGCCCTTGGTGTTTTGGGATATTATATTAATTGGCATGGTGGTGGTTCAGAATTCTGTAATACAAATGAACAGAGTGATAACTTACATATAGTTGAAGGGTCGGTACCTCCGTCTTCAGAAACAATCTGGTATGGGAACATATACAACGAGAGATATACATATTATTCCATAAAAGTGACAAATGCTTACAAAACTTGGAGGAGGGGAAGGGTAGAGGAGGGAGGGGTGAACCGAGGACCCCGGCTTCCAAACATTGTTTGGTGGGACCAGCCATAGTGGAACCCGTGGTGCGAGTCTCTCGCACTCACGGGTTAAATGAACATGAGGGGGGCGGGCAGTGGCCCAGCGGCTCAACACCGCAGTGCTCCTTTGTTTTGGAGCTAAGCTTTCAAAAACAAAATCACCCCAAAGAGTACGGGGTGGGTTGTGTTTGTGATCTTACACATCAGGGGAATAAAAACAAGAACAAGAATGGGGGGTATTAAACGTTATAACTGTTTACAGCAACATGTCCTTACTCAACTTTTAAAAATCATTAAGTAGGATTGGTTGGCAGCTATAATTTAACAGGCTCTGCACTCGTAGTCTAAAGGGGGGAGAGGGACAAAAAACATGTAAAAAATCACCTAAGACGTAGCTTCTAATATTTTAGTCTCTAATAAAGATTTAGTAGTTAGTTGAACTTTGGGAGACCAAATCTATTATAGACAACATATCGGTCTGAAACTTGTATTGTAAAAACATTTCTATCTAGAAAGCAGTTCCAAACAAACATTGTATATCAGTCCCTCTAAGTGTTCAAATTAGTTCAAAATGACTGTCAAACTTTGAATGTCTCAACTTTGTGGGTAACTTGGGAGAACAGTTCCACAGTGAACAATGACATAGTCTGAGTTTTGGAGCTTGCACACTTTAGAAACTTAGAAGCTAAACTCAGTGGTTTCTTGATGTGCAGGTTGTCGTGGTCATTGTGGCTTGGTCGAATTGGTCGACGTGCTCCAAATATCTCGACCGTTGATAAGTTTTTAGATAGATTACTGGAGTGAACCACGTCTCAGCTTGTACCTTTATGTCCAGACTACGTTTTGGTTTGCCTGTCATCTTGAATGGGTGTTAGGAAAGTTTCCAGCTCTAATTTTTCAAGTGGGTTGGGTCTTAGCTCGCCCAGAGGTTGGAGTTTTCGCCCATGCCTGGCGTTGTGCCTTAGGTGAGTGACGAGGCCTTTGAGAGGCTTCCGGATTTTCTGGTTCGAGTAGACCCAATGATCGTAGTTTTGCCTCACCCTCTGCTGGTGAGAGTAGAATATGCATAGTTTCTGGATAAGTGAACAGTAGTTTGCACAGGAAGCCCCAGCGGTAGCGGATTTTGTTGTTCCGCAGCGAGTTGGTGATCTGCTCGAACATTTTCCGCTTATTCCGCGTAGTTTGAGCCAAGTCCGGGAAGATGAGGAGTGGAACATTATCTTGCTCTATCTTTGGGGTTGTTCTAGCGACTCTCAATATTTCCTCTTTAATACGGAAATAGTGTAGGCGTGTGATCACGTCCCGTGGCTTCGCTGGGTCTAGGCCTTTCGGTCGAGGAAGCCTATGTGCTCTGTCCATCTGAAGTTTTTCATCCAATGTTTCGGGTAACAGGGACATGAAAAGCCGGGTGAGATATGTGTCTAATTGGGCGTTGTCCTCTTCTTCCGGGACGCCTCTGATCCGCAGGTTATTGCGTCGTGACCGGTTCTCCGTGTCTTCTAGTTTTTCGAAGATTGTTTTGACTTAGGTTTTTAATTAATCGATTTCTTGCGCTTGGGACTCTTGTGCCAGGGCGGTGTTATCCACCTTCTCCTCCACTTCCACAATGCGGTCTCCTATGGACACAATCTCCGCTCTGATGCTGTGGCGGAAGCTCTGCATCTCGGAGTGGAAAGAGCTTTTTAATTCTTGACAAACCCCATCATTTCTTTGCGGGTAAGCGGGGCGTCCGTCTCCTCTCCAGAGTCTGGATCTGAATCTGCGTCTCCACCTGCAGTGGACGCTTCTTGGTCTTTTGAGCTTTGTTTTTTGAAGAAGAGGGAAGCCTCCCGCTTGACCGCTGTTTTTTGTGGTTTAGTGGGCAGCATATTTGTTGTTAGTCAGTCAGTTTTTGCTGACAGTAGAGCTGGATGTGTTTAAATGATGTAAACAGATTTTAAATTGAGATAAGCCCCCTCATTCTTAAAATGTCCCGATCACACTCACATTATTTACATTTCTTTATTTGGTTTTGGTTGAGCCTTTATTCCTTGGTAGTTTAGACCCTTTTGTCTCATCTGGACTGACACTGCACTGGGCCCAGTGATCAATTTGAAGGGGGTAGTGGGGCTCAAGGTAGGATTTAATTGGAGGGGGGGGAGAGGAGCATTTCTTTATTTGTGCTTTTTTTTCCCCCCAGGTTTTTATTTGCAGTTAGCATCTTTTTCCCTCCAGCACAGCAGCAGTGAACAGGCAGGGTGTACCAAGATGGCCGCCAGCCTCCCAGCAACAGGGCCGCTCTGACTGGCAACCTCCTTTTCTCTAGGTGAGTCTCCCCCTTCCCTTCGGGGCCCACGGGTCCCTGTGCCACCAGGGGAATCACCCGCCCTGGTTCCGCCGCGGCTGCACGCTTGTGTGCCCCTCCCAGCACCTCACACAGCGGCCGGCACCATCTTGGGACTCTGGCTCGGTGCGGGCGCGCAGAAGTTGTCGGGAGGGGTGGGGGGCGGCCACCACTCGCTCCGTCCCTTGTTGTCTGCCTCCGCACTGCGCTGCAATGTGGGATTCTCCCTTATCTCTGGTTGCCGTGAGGGGCATGTAGATCCGACGCTAGTTCTGCCGCGCGGTCCTGGTGGCCATCTTGGAATTCTTGGGTGGCGAAGGGGGGAGTCCACGGATGGACACAAATAGCCCGCTCTCCCATTCAACCGCGGTCAGGGTTGCCCAGATTCCTCTCCCCCCGTGTCCCAGGCATCATAGGTAACCCTATTTTACAATTTTCCCTGGGCTTTAGGGACTCTGCACTGGCTTAGTAAGCGGTTGTTTGGGGAGCCAAGAAATCTGCGCTGGCTCGCTCGGCTTCCTGGCCACGCCCCCAAGAGACACCGTTTTTAAGTAAACCCTTGCCTGCTTTATTCATTGTGTAACCCATGTCCCCTCCCTCCCCCCCGGGCCCAGATTGGACCTCTAGGGTGTAGTGAGGGCTGGTTACGTGTATGTGGGTGGTGCGTACCTGTGAGGAACAGGAGGGCCTGAGTCTCCCGCGTTGGCATTGGGGATAACAGGGACAGGCTTCTGGGGTATATGCCTCCATCTTCTTAGCAACAGTACAGCGCCTCCATCTCTATAAGCCCCAGGGATATGGGGTGGGACCCTTACAGAGAATTCCCTCTCAGAGAAGAGAGATCCCAATCTTACACAGTCTTGGTATAAAAGCAGCAATGTCTTTATTGTCCTTGTAACAGCGGTACAGCACACAGCAACAGCACACAGCAGCAGCAGCACAGTGCAACAGCAGCACAAAGTGTAAAGGTGGTTTCCTCCTTCTCCTTTCCTCCAGAAGTACACCCTCAGGATGGGCTGTCTGGAGCTCCAATACTCCACACCTTCCACCCCAAGGTATAGGCCCTCAGGGTGAGGCTAACTCTCCCCTCACCCTCTGTAGGGTGAGGGGCATTGGTCCACTGCACTATTGTGCTATCAGCTCTACTTAAAGTGGCTGAGTCTCTCCTCTCCTCTGACTGGCATGCTTCAAGCTCAGGCTCTGCTTCAGCACACCTAACTTCTCTCCAACTCTCTCTGCTCCCAGGACAGAATTTAACTACTCGTCACTTACAGGAACCGCCCACTAAATAGAGAGAGCCCTGTCCATTGTGATGTCAGCAGGCCCCTCCCCTGTGTCTCTGCCTTTCCACACAGTCAGGTGCCTACCTCCACCAATCACGGCAGGGCTTGAAGCGGGGAAACTCATGATAACTACTGGCGGCCTGCCCTTACAAGGACTTACACCAGTAGGAGAAAGATATATAGCACCCATTTCTTACCGGGGCTACAATTTTAACACCGCCGGAAGAAGAGATCAGTGTATCTCGAAAGTTCGCACAAATAAAAGCCTTTCGTTAGCCACAGAACGGTATTGTCTATTCGTTTTTGATTATTAAAGCTCGGCTAACATGGTACTGATACCTCTACATATGTGTTTGTGTGTGTGTGTGTGTGTGTATATACAGGCATACCCCACATTAACGTATGCAATGGGACCGGAGCATGTATGTAAAGCGAAAATGTACTTAAAGTGAAGTACTACCTTTTTCCTACTTATCGATGTATGAACTGTACTGCAATCATCATATACGTGCATAACTGATGTAATAAACGCATGTGCAAAAGGCTCTATAGTCTCCCCGCTTGCGCACAGCTTCGGTACAGGTAGGGAGCCGGTATTGCTGTTCAGGACGTGCTGACAGGCGCATGCGCGAACTGCCGTTTTCCTATTGAGTGATATGTACTTACTCGCGAGTGTACTTAAAGTGAGTGTCCTTAAACAGGGGTATGCCTGTACAGTATATACAATTAGGTCCGGAAATAATTGGACACTGATACAAGTTGTGTTATTTCGGCTGTGTACCAAAATAAATTCAAGTTACAGTTAAATAATTAATATGGGCTTAAAGTGCAGTCCATCAGCTTTAATTTGAGGGTATTCACATCCAAATTGGAGGAAGGGTTTAGGAATTACATATCTTTAATATGTAGCCCCCTCTTTTTCAAAGGACCAAAAGTAATTGGACAATTGACTCAAAAGCTGTTTCATGCCAGGTGTGGGCTATTCCTTCGTTATTTCAGCATCAATTAAGCAGGTAACAGGTCTGGAGTTGATTCCAGGTGTGGCAATCGCAATTTGAAAGCTGTTGCTGTGAACCCACAACATGCGGTAAAAGGTACTCTCAATGCAAGTGAAACAGGGCATCCTTGGGCTGCAAAAAAAAAAAAAGAAAATGAAGTCCGAGAGAAAGCAGGTACATTAGGAGTGGCCATATCAACAGTTTGGTAAATTTGGAGAAAAAAAGAACGCACTGGTGAGCTCTGCAACACAAAAAGGCCTGGACGTCCACGGAAGACAACATTGGTGGATGATCATAGGATCCTTTCCATAGTAAAGAAAAACCCCTTCACAACATCCAGCCAAGTGAAGAACACTCTCCAGTAGGTAGGCATATCATTATCCAAGTCTACCATAAAGAGAAGACTTCATGAGAGCAAATACAGAGGGTTCACCACAAGGTGCAAACAATCATAAGCCTCAAGAATAGAGAGGCCAGATTAGACTTTGCCAAACAATATCTAAAAAAGCCAGCCCAGTTCTGGAACAGCATTCTTTGGACAGATGAAACTAAGATCAACCTGTACCAGAATGATGGGAAGAAAAAAGTATGGAGAAGGCTTGGAACGGCTCATGATCCGAAGCATACCACATCATCTGTAAAACACGGTGGAGGCAGTGTGATGGCATGGGCATGCATGGCTTACAATGGCACTGGGTCACTAGTGTTTATTGATGATGTGACAGAAGACAGAAGCAGCCGGATGAATTCTGAAGTGTGTAGGGATATATTGTCTGCTCAGATTCAGTCAAATTCAGCGAAGTTGATTGGACGGCACTTCACTTTGCAGATGGACAATGATCCAAAACATTCTGCGAAAGCAACCCAGGAGTTTTTTAAGGCAAAGAAGTGGAATATTCTGCAACGGCCGAGTCAATCACCTGATCTCAACCCGATGGAGCATGCATTTCACTTGCTGAAGACAAAACTTAAGGCAGAAAGTCCCACGAACAAACAGCAACTGAAGACAGCTGCAGTAAAGGCCTGGCAAAGCATCACAAAGGAGGAAACCCAGGGTTTGGTGATGTGCATGCGTTCCAGACTTCAAGCAGTCATTGCCTGCAAAGGATTCTCGACAAAGTATTAAAAATGAACATTTTATTTATGATTGTGTTAATTTGTCCAATTACATTTGAGCCCCTGAAATAAGGGGGCTGTGTTTGAAAATGGTTGCAATTCCTAAACGTTTCATATGATATTTTTGTTCAACCCCTTGAATTAAAGCTGAAAGTCTGCACTTCTATTGCATCTCGGTTGTTTCATTTCAAATCCATTGTGGTGGCGTACAGAGCCAAAATTATGAAAATTGTGTTAGTGTCCAATTATTTCCGGACCTAACTGTATGCATATATATATAAACAGAAAAAGAGAGAGAGCGCACGCCCCATAGCATAACACTGTGTATTTATTATGAAAAAGGAAAGGGAAGGGGGGGGGGGAGAATCACACACAAGATAAAAATGGTTAAAAGGCAATTTGTGATTATATCACCACCATCCGGTTCTGTGCTGCGGAATTTCGTATGTAGTCTCCTTCAGGTCTGCCTATGGAAGTCACCGCTCACCGGATTCCTGGGGTGCCGTTTGCCGTTAGATTGCCGTCCAAGAACTCAGCTCTCCACTCCGAATGGCCGCCGTATAAATCCCACGCTGGATGTGGCCTCGTGCGCTTGTGCAGCGTCGTAGTGACGTAATCGCGCTATCAGAGTCCCTGACGCGTTTCGGCACCGCTGGGCGACTTTCTCAAAAGGCTGATAGTAAACGGAATGAAGTCCTGCACATTTATAGCCAGTCCATCGCTTAGCAACCCACAATAGGACAAATGTTTAACTCATGGTAAGCTGGTAAAGTTGGGCGTAACTAGATGTGCTGCACCCTCATTAAACACATGATTAAACAACTGACTTGCTGAATGGCAGATCGTGGAAAAAATATATAGACACATAATGTGGGAAAGATCTACAAAAACATTATACACATATATATAACACAATGGATACTCAAATTCATTGCTGATATTATATAAAATCATTAAAAATGATTCAAATAGATGATCTGAACCAATGGATAAAACGGAACAGCAAAATTAAAAGGAAAATTAAGAAAATTATCCCCTGTTATATAATAAATGTTATATAATGAAATATATAGAAAATTATTTAAAATAAAATCGCACACATAAAAAAAATCCTAGGGGTGGCAGCACATTGAGATCTAATAATCATATTTTAAATAAAAGATAGTCAGAACTATTAATTCCTCATCAGAACACCATGCACATATAAACAAAATTGTGTACACATACATAATGAGCAACCGAAAATTCAATAGATCTACACTACTAAACAAGTAAAAGTATATAGATATTGCACGTACTTTTTACTAGAAAAATTGTATATATGTATATAGAACATAAGCAAAGAACAACCTTATGACTCAAATGGGCTTATATACTACCCAAATGCTTGTATATAGATGAATATACAGATGTATATTTACTAATGTGTATCAAATTTTTTAACTATTTTAAAATAGGGTATATATATTCATCTCCTGCAGATATAGAGATAAAAGTAAAAAACATGATGAGTCAAGTAAATATATATTCACAGAGACAATAATATAAGGATATTAAGGAACAGTGTATAGTTTATCAATCAATACATAAGTATATTGAATGATTTGACCCACCTTTTTGTTATAAATAACCTCAAGATGGAAATCTAATGAACAGGGAGAGGAGAGAGAAAAAGTAACAAGGGCTTAAACTGAGTGAAGTATAAATTACAAAAAGGTATGGAGTAATACTGAGAATAACTATTCAAGTGAAACTATAATTCTAATTTAAGATTAAAAAATATATATGAATAAAAAAATATATTAAGTAATAAATGAAAATATGAAAAAATATAAATAAAAACAATACTGTCAATCATTTGTATTGGGATGAGGGGATGAAACAAGGATGGGAGGGGACAGGATAGGGCTGGGAAAAGAGGGAAGAAGGGAATAGGGAAAAGGGGGGAAGGATGGGGAGGAAGGGAATGGGGGGAGGGATATAGGGATAGGGATAAACTGCTTGCTGATGTGGGAGTGAAGGAAAGAGGATTACGGGGAATAGGCAGATGAACTGATCTCCCTCGATTAGAGCAACGAGAGTCCAAGAGGGCAGGAGATCAGACTAGTGTACTAGCATCCAGACACTCATTGAGTCCTCCAGGGGTAAGGGTCGCCAACTGGTGGATCCAATAGGTCTCCTGTCTGCACAAGATCTTAAAACGATCGCCTCCCAGAGCACAGGGTGAAATATGTTCCAGGCCCATTACCATCATACATTTAGGGTCCTGGTTATGTATGGCTTTATAGTGTCGGGAAATACTATTAGCAATCATTCCCTTTATGACACACCTCCTATGCTCCAGGAAATGAGTGCAGAGAGGTCTTGTGGTGCGTCCAATATAACGTAGCCCGCAACCACACTGGATGCAGTACACCACAAATGTACTTTGACAATTTATAAAATTCCTAACCTGATAGATAATATCTCTATTGGGAGAACTAAATTCGGATCGGGTCCTCAAATGTCTACAGGTAATACATCTACCTCGTCCACATTTGTGGTTCCCATTTAGACCATTTAACGCTGATTTTTTTTTTTTTTTTTTTTGGAACCATTCCCTGATCTCAATTTGGTAGGAGCTATAATGCTCTTCATGCTTCTGGCCTTTCTGTAGAATATCGAGGCCCGGTGCGGAAGAATGCCCTTCAAATAAGGATCACATCTGAGAACTCCCCAGTGATTGCTTACTATCTTCTGGATGGCTCTAAAAGACTGATATGTATATGTATTTTCATCATTATTTTTAATTTTAATTATATCATATTCATTGTATATTTTGCACTATAAATACATAATTAATTTCATCAACTATAGTCACCTAATAGGTATAACACTTGCAGTCCTACTCTGGCGCTACAATTTTTGTTCTTCTCGTATGTATGTATATATATATATATATATATATATATATATATATATATATATATATATATATATATATATATATATCTATATATATATATCTATATATATATATATATATATATATATATATCTATATATATATATATTGTTGCAGACCTGTCTAAGACATGCAAATGAACATACAGTAATATTTACAGTTGCTATATATATATATATATATATATATACAGTGGTTGACAAATCACCAAAAAATCTACTCGCCACACAAAAAAATCTACTCGCCACCTAGTACCAAACGTGTGCTGCTTGGGCCAATATTTACTCGCCCGGGGGTTAAATCCACTCGCCCGGGGCGAGCAAATGTATAGGTTTGTCGAACACTGTATATATATATATATATATATATATATATATATATATATATATATATACACACACACACACATGTGGAGGGTGTTGGAGTTAGAGCTAGCTGGGAATTTGTGTGTTAATTTTTTTCTGAAATCAACGTGTTTTATTTAACTCCATCTAGTGCACTGTATATTCCAGTTATAGGGCATTTGATAATTATCAAATTATCCGTTTATTACATTCTTTTTTTTTTTTTTTTTGTGGTTCTCTTTTTTCCTATTCGGTCCTTAAAAAATAGGATTTAATTACCAATGCTTAAACCTTTATAAAACAATTGACAGTTTGAACAGCCAATTATGTGACTTCTTGGTTGTCATGCTTGGAATTAGCTGGCAATTGTTATTTATTTTATTTATTTATCAAATGTTTTACCCGGAAGTAATACAATGAGAGTTGCCTCTCATTTTCAAGTATGTCCTGGACACAGAGTTATGATCACAGATACATTGTTGCCAATACATGGTTACATTAAGGAATATGATTATACTGTGCATTATATATACTGTAAAGACAGTGCATGAACAGTTAATGATAATATATGTTATAGTGGTATGTAACAGCCACAGACCAGATTCAAATCTGAGACAGCTCTAGTTTTGAAACAACTTAGACTGGAGGCCGCTTTGAGAGTCTCAGGTAGATTATTTCAGTTGTTGGGTGCACAGTAAGAGAAGGCGAATTGGTCGGTAACTTTGCTAAACCTTCAGACCGTGAAAAGTCTTTTGGAGTCAGATCTCAGATGATAAGTGCTGCATGTGGTAGGGGTGAGGAGCTTGTTCAGATAGGTGGTAGATTGCCCAGAATATATTTGAAGGCAGGACAGGAAAGATGAACTTGGCCCCTAGACTCAAGTGATGGCCAATCTAGTTCAAGGACCAGAAAGAACCAGGAAGTTGCCGTACTCTGACATTCTCTGCAGTACTGCTGTAGGACAAGAACTCTGCAACCAGATGTTAAAAGCATTTGTGACCAACACTGACAAGGCACATTTTAACTGTTCAATACGTGCCTATTTATCCTTGTGCAATGAGTATCTCCACTCAGCCCACTCAAGTTAAGTACTATATGTTCATGTATTCTTTAATGCATGTTTATTGGTACAATATCTCATAGCAGTTTTGCTCATTGCATACACTTAAGGGCATCCACATAGACCATTGTGTTTGGCATCACTCATTGCCATCCCTGTTCACTTCTCCTTTGATGGGACCCAATGCTTCTAGTGTTGGATCACAATTTCAATAACTATTTCATGGTGTGGTGATTTGCTATACCAACTGATATATTGGCAGCTATACACTGATTTAGAGTATGTACAGTAGAGGTGTTGGGCATAGCTAGCTGAGGTAGTGCAGCTGAAATGAGATCTAGGGACAATGATTGCAAACCTTCATGGCATAGAATAAATGGCTACAACTGGGCCCTGCTCTGACAATGCTGACACCTGACCTGCATGCACATGCAACAAGTACAGCTATATCTGCTCCTCGTACACCTGTTCAAGTAACAGCTCGTCATGTGCGTACGAAGCCTCATCAGTCTCTGTCAGGATACAGAGAGAATCATGTCTTTAGAGTCAGAGATTACTGAGCTGAAGAGGAAACTTTCAATATTGAGGGACATTTCCAATCTTGAAAGGGGTTTAGTGCTCACTGAGCAGGCTCTTGCTTTAACTAGTGGTACAAATGGTGGCGCTGTTAGTGAAAAGCAGGTAGGTAGCTGGGTAACAGTTAGAAGGGGAAGCATAGGCAATAGGGATTGACAGGCCAGTTCTGAGCTGACACATACCAATAGATATGTTGAATGAAGATATTGGGAGTGTCAAGGCAGAAATGGCAAGGCTGGGGGAGACTGATTCCTCTAGCAGCCAGGGGTATAGTTCCTGCAGCACAGAGGGGACTCAGGATGCTCAGATTGTGGTGGTAGGGTCAGATTGTGGTGGTAGGGGACTCCATTATTAGGAAGGTAGATAGGGCAATCTGTTGCCATGACCGCATGAACCGAACAGTTTGTTGCCTCCCAGGTGCTCAGGTTCCGTACATTGTGGATCGGGTAGACAGATTGTTGGGTGGGGCTGGGATTGACCCAGCGGTCTTGGTACATGTTGGCACCAATGACAAAGTTAAAGAAAGATGGAGGGTCCTAAAAAATGATTACAGGGATCTAGGCCAAAAGCTTAAGGCAAGGACCTCCAAGGTAGTATTTTCTGAAATACTACCACAGCCATATGCTACCCCAAGGGAGACAGTCAGAGATTAGGGAGATTAATGCATGGCTAAGAAAGTGGTGTAGGAAGGAGGGTTTGAGTGTTTTTAGAGCACTGGGACTCCTTTTCTGAGAGGTGCCATCTTTATTCTAGGGACGGATTGCACCTCAATGAAGAGGGATCTTCTATGCTAGGGGGGAGAATGTTAAAAAGGTTGGAGGAGTTTTAAACTAGGATAGAGGGGGGGAGGACAATGTAACAGATAATAAAATAAATACAATAGATTAGGAAACAAGGTGTTATGGAGGTAGAATGGAGCAAGAGCTTGTTTGACAGGAGGCGAAACACTCCTAGTAAATACAGATAATACTAGAAAACTTCTAAAGACTAATCCAAGTTGGCGCAGTAAGGAAGAAGCAGATAAGATAATAGTACAGGCTGAACAAAAACTTAAATACATGCTTGCTAATGCAAGAAGCTTGACAGATAAAATGGGGGAGCTTGAATTAATAGCTGCAAGGGAGCAGTATGATATCATAGGCATTACTGAAACATGGTGGGATGAAACTCATGACTGGGCAGTTAATTTAGAGGGTTATTCCCTTTTTCGGAATGATCGAACAAATCGAAGAGGAGGTGGAGTATGTATATATGTTAAACCGGATCTAAAACCTATTATAAGGGATGATGTTTATGAAGAAAATTATGAAAATGTAGAGACCTTGTGGATAGAAATTAGCAGTGGAGTTAAAAGTATAAAGTAAATGTTTGTAGGGATATGCTATAAATCACCAAATATCTGTGAAATTGAGGAAGCTAAAATACTTTTGCAAATGGAGAAGTCTTCAAAACTGGGTCACGTTTGCATAATGGGTGATTTTAATTATCCAGAAAGACTGGGGCAATGAGATTAGCATTACAACAAAAAGAAAGGTTTTTGGGGGTGCTTAAAGACAATTATATAACCCAAATTATTGAGGAACCAAACAGGAGAGGGGCAATACTGGATTTGGTCATATCAAACAATGTTGAAGTAATAGCAAATATTCAAGACCTTGAACATTTGGGCAACAGTGATCATAACATGGTCTCATTTGAAATAAATTATCAAAAAACAGATTACTTGGGTTCAACAAAGACCTTACATTTTAGAAAGGCAGATTTTAATAAACGGAGGACTAATCTACAAGTAATACATTGGGATGATGTTTTTGTATGGACACATGTAGAAGATAAATGGGCAGTCTTTAAAACATTGTTAGAAAAGCACACTCATCTGTGTATAACCTTGGGTAATAAGTATAAAAGAAATAAGTCAAAACCAATTTGGCAAAATAAACAGATAGGGGAGGAAATGGAAAAGAAGAGGCAGGCGTTTAGATTCTTTAAGTCAGAAGGGACGGAGGCATCATCAGAAGTATAAGGAATGGAACAAAAATTGCAAAAGGTCAATCAAATGAGCAAAAATGTATAATGAAAAAAGGATTGCAATAGAAAGTAAGATCAACCCTAAAAAGTTCTTTAAGTACCTTAATAACAAAAAAAGGAGAAAAGAAAATATAGGACCCTTTCAGTGTGAGATGGGAAGGCAGATTATTGGAGATAAGGAAAAAGCAGAGGTGCTGTATTAAACAAATTATTTGCCTCTGTGTTTACCAGAGAAGAATCAATTTCAATTGTAGATCCGCAGGAGGGAGCCACAACCTCCATATTAATGATCAATTTGTTAACTGAGGAAGAAATTCATAGGCAGCTTTAAAAAATGTAAGTAAACAAGGCACCTGGCCCCGATAGTGTTACGCCGGTGCTGCCCGCAGACCAGACCCGTCCCCTGTACTGAGGTGGGACATAGGGATACACGGACCCGCAGGAAAGGGAGCGCGTCCGGAGTGTGGTGTTAGTGTAGCCAGGCCAGGTATAGTAAGGAAGACAATACTTGCCGGTACCGGTAGTAGAGGAGGAGTAGTTATTGCCGTTGCCAAGATCAGGGATTGGAGAGTTGCGGATGGTCGAAGGTATAAGCCGTGTTACAGGGATGCCAGAAGTCACGAAGTCCAAGTAGAGCCGAAGTCGAGAGCCAGAGGGGGTAGTCGTCCAATCCCCGTCTATACCTGAGGAGTCACTGAGAGAGTAGTCAAATGCTTCCATACAGAACTATGTCGAGCGACGAGTGATGGGAAGCACAGGCATAATAAAGCTGGGCAGGCCAATGGGAAAAGGGGGCAGGCCTGGAGGACTGCAAGGAGTCCTCCCTGATAGGAGGGAGGTGTTACAGCCCAGCTGAGTGTAATCATTGATTTGCATGGAACTGTGTGATGCTTGGGGGCGACGCCTCACTGCAGGAGCAGTGGTTAAAAGTGCTCTGTTATGCATGTGCTCTGTAAGCTGGGAATGCATGCACATAACGTTTGGGGCTGGCGTGCGTGCGTGGATTCGGTGA
Source organism: Ascaphus truei (assembly GCF_040206685.1). Classification (NCBI taxonomy): domain Eukaryota; kingdom Metazoa; phylum Chordata; class Amphibia; order Anura; family Ascaphidae; genus Ascaphus; species Ascaphus truei. The sequence continues at coordinate 302,097,552 of NC_134486.1, read as the reverse complement.
CTGACGCGCGTATGCGCATGAGGACAGAGACAGATGCACGTGTGCGCATAGAGCGCGGAGCTGGGGACACATGCAGAGGCTGCGGTTCAACAGGCACCTCTTCGGTTGGTGCAATCCTGTGATGGCGAGGAGCCAGAGTGCCAGTGGCAGACAACGGAGGTATGTGGGAATTGCGCTGCAGACGCTTGGACGCCTGAGTACCGACGGGAGGTGAGTAATGGTCGCACTGACGGCGCTTAGACACCAGATTCCTTACAGATAGCATACATCCAAGAGTTCTCAAGGAGTTAAGTTCAGTAATAGCCAAACCATTAGATTTCATATTCAAGGACTCCATTTCCGTAGGCTCAGTACCACAGGATTGGCGTAAAGCAGATGTGGTGCCTATATTTAAAAATGGTTCTAGATCAAAACCGGGGAATTACAGACCTGTAAGCCTGACTTCAATAGTGGGGAAACTACTTGATAAACGTATGTCTTTTTTCAACCTCATCTACTATGTAACTATGTAACATCAGATCAATGACACAGAGGAAATAGCTGGTGACAAAGGTGACCCCAGCAATTGCTGAGTCTCCAACAAATAGGCATTAGCCCGCAAATCATTAATACTACCTGCTTCCTCTAAAAGAAGGCTACTCGCCAACACAACCTGTTCCCCTAACATAGACAAAAAAGCCAAATGAGAAGCTGGTTCCTGAGGCATGTTCACAACTGGAGTTGCAGCAGCCAAAGTACTATGGCTGAATGCTCTACCGCTGCTGAGCCTCTTCGCCAACTAAGCCTGACTACGTTGGCCTCGTCAGTCTCACAGGAGAGGCATGGGAAGAGCCCCTCCAAGAGCCCAACCAAGAAAATAATATTTCACAAATGACAAAACATTAAAAAAAAATATTCAACAAAATAGGGGGGGGAAATTATCTACAACTGTCTATGTTTCTCTTTGTCTTTGTTTCTCACTCTGTGTGTGTGTTTCTCTCTGTTTCTCTCTCTGTTTTTCTCTCTGTCTCACTCTCTGTCTCTCTCCCCCAATCCAGAGCACAACCTCTCCCATCACTCACCAAAATTGGTGTGCGTGCCATGCAGGAAGTGGGAGTGTCAACATTATGACCACCGTTTCGGATTTTTTTTAAATCCGACTTTGGATTCAATATAAATCTGAGAACCCCATTGATGAATTTTTAAAAATTTAAGCAAGCTAAAGTCCACTTCGTATTTCAGGGTGTGAATCGTATTTGGCCTGAAAAGCCCTGGAAAATCCATGGATTGGAATCAGGCAGGTTCATCCATCTCTACATATTGGAAAATATTTGAAATGTTTGCATTATATTTTTGCCTGTATTATTTAATATATGAATTAATTTTCTAATGTATTTGTGTGCAGTGCCCTCCTTGAAAAAAAAATTTTGGTTGGAGTTTTTACAACCAGGAACATACAGCACATATTAGTAATTTTCGTACTATACAGATGTAGCAGCCGTTATTACTCCTGTTGGCGCATTGAAGCGGTACAAACACAACTCGCCAATGGGAGCAGCAGCCATTCTAAACGGATTAGATCCAAAAGAAAAAGGGTCAGGGATAATGTGCTATTGCACCCACTGGCGTGCAATAACTTTTGCTACATCTGTATTTATTTGTAAATTTCCTTTTTTGTTTTTTATTTTCCCTTAATAACACAGACATATACAGAATAACATTCAATGACACTCACTAACACACACACAGAGAAATACTTGAGGCGGTCCGTGGTTATGATGCTGCAGCCTGAATGTGGAGAGGCTACTTTTGGCTACTGGTAAGACAATGGACTGGGCTGGGTGGAAGACACCCACACGGTAGAGTGCAATGGGAGGCCACACAAAAAGGAGTGAGTGCAATGGAAAGGAGCTTACACCCCACTTTCTTGCATTTAAAGTCCTTTATTTCCCTTACCAGGGAAGCAGTTTGCAGTACAGTATACTCTTAACAAATAGAGAATAGAGCCTTTAAAGTAAGTAGAATAGGTCTGCAAATAACACAACAGTCCTTAATCTCAGGTACACAGAAGGGAGTTCAGATTCTTCCCCCAGACAGGTGCTCTGCCACCTGTTTCCTCCCAGATTGAGAGCAAAATGAGAGACAGCAGGAAGTCTGCTGCCAGCCTTTTAAAACTCCCCTTTCCAATCAGCTAGCAGACCTAGAACATAGGGTGTGTTTTTTCTGGTCTGCTAAAGTGAGAGGTTTTAACCTCTTATACACTCCCTCACAGGTTTATAGGAGAAGGTTGAGATTGGGAGTGAAACCGTTCACAAATGAGGAAGAGAGCCAAATGACAAACTCATGATCACAGCTGGTACAAAAGATGCCTGTTACCGCTACTGAAATTTCTACAATGGAATGCTGCACAATGTATAATGGGGTGCAAATGTTTTAATCTCAGCCGTGACTGATACTTATTGTATCCATGCTGTAGATATCTGCCCAGATTCAGTGTGCATATTGATTTCACTAACTTTTTTTGGACCATTTGAACATTTTGAGAAAGATTAATGCAGTACAGGATTTGACAAATGGTGCAATATATATATTTTTTGAATGTCAAATTGGCAAACAAATAATAATAAAAAAAGGTCACAATACCCTTTTTGGATCCATGTAACCACCACAATTTTATTTTCCCATTTTTTTTTAACTTTGTCACTTTAGTGAACATTCAAAAGACTGCTGCGAACTCTAACTTCAACCAAATTTTCTCCCATCCCTACTTTATTCTTAACTTCATAGGCATTATAGATTTCATTCCAGGAGAGGTGTTTTTTACTGGGTCTCACTGCCTGAGGTTAAGCCTCTCCTCAAGGTCCTGTTGACAGTGCCAGCCAAATCCCATGCAAATAAATTGTTTACCAAAATCCATACGGAGACATTCACTAGACCTTGAAAAGAGGACATATATGGATAAAACCAAACTTCTGGTCATGCTAATCATTGGTGGTTAGTGGTAGAGGCCCTCTCTCCCTAAAAATGGGCCCCTATACCCCAATGCCTCTCTGGTTACCCTCAGTTGTCAGACTCCTCTGGTATTTGGTAGGGATTAAGATACACAAGGAAGGGTGAAGCAGAGCATTTTGCACTGTTGCTCATGCAGAAAAAAACTCTAATGTTTCTGCTCCCTTTTCCTCTTTAGTTGTTGATTAATTGTAATTTTTTAATAACATTTGAAGGGGGAGGAAATCGAAAACGATGTAATTTCTGTCTGGACTCAAAATCTAGTGTTTCTTTTATATGAGTAATTGAAAAAATGTTTCTGCAAAAATCACGAGATTGTTAAATTCGCAGAAAAACAAGCCATGACAGCATTGCACATATCTTTGTAGGATGTTCATTGGCAAAGTCTGCTTTTTTGTAAAAAAAAATGTTTTAATGTTTTCTTGGTTCTTTGAATTCTGCAGTATTAGGATACCTTAATGTTTCTCAGAGGAATGTAAAATATGGTTTCCAAGGTTCTATTTTAGTCTAATATCTTTTTTCAGTATCACTATGGTTTACTTGTTCATTGCTCTCAGATACAGGAAATACAATTAAATCACAGCATACCACATTTACACTGCAGACTACAGATCAATGTAGATTCCATGTCTTGAGATGTAAAAAAAACCAAGTGGTTGTGTGTGTAGAGATCTATTTATTTATTAATTTCCAATCCTATCAAATGATATATGTTTTTCTTCCCAGAATGTAGCTATATTATTTGTTTATTCTTTTTTTTCCCCAAAGCATATGTGCTTAGATATTCGAATTTAACTAAAATACTTTTTGAGCACTGAAATCCAGGCTGATTATGCATTCAGTTATTGTCTAAAGAAACTAAATCAGTAAAAATTAAACGTGAGTACATGCCCGTGGCACAAAATGAAAGTGATACCTTGATTTTTCCTTTGAAGATCCAGAGTAACTAAAACTCACATTCCATGAGTTGACCCTGACCTTTCTGAGCTGTTTTTATATTTGGTAGCAGAATGACATTTATCTAAAGGCGCAAGCTCCCACGGAACCCCTTGTCTTAGAATGGATGACCCCATTGTTTGAAATCACACAGTCGTTGACAATGATGTTAACACTGACTTTGTGGGGTATGCCACTTCCTTATTAACTTCAAGAACCACATTGATGTATCACAGTTAACAAGTTGGAAGCCAAGCCTGAGTGTATCCAAATGCAGTTCTTTTTTTCAATAACATTCCTGCATTTCAATGTGTTCATGTGACAGAAGCAGAGGCTGAACAGATGCTCTTTACTTTTAGGCAAAATCGCAAAGTGACCTGTAAAAGTGATATATAATTTTTTTTTTATTTATGCTCCCATTTCTCATAGACTGATGTCATATTTAACAGCTTCTTGTGCATCCACTACACCTCTAAACTTGCCTGAATTTTTAAAGTAATGACAAAAAACTTGTATGTTGCTACTGAACTATTCGATCATTTGACTAGTAGAGGCTTTTTAGCCTTCCAGACAAAGTGGTGGAAGCAAACACAATTAAATCATACTAAAATACTTACTGTAGGTTAGAGGCATGTGAAGCATGCAAGTGTAGGAAGTATCTAATAAAAGGTCTAGGATAATCTATATTGATGTAGCAAACAGCAAATAGATGAGGTAGGCCAAAATAAACGTAACTGCCTTTAATTCATATGTTTATTTGATGATAGAACAAGCCATCCTCCTCTTGAAGTCTGTGTACTGTTTTACATAGTAGTAAAAGTTTGACATTCACAAATGTATTACTCTACAAAACCAACATGTCAGTCCTAACTGAAATCTACAGTATATCATGGAACTGAAAAACACAGGAATACGACATTTTTTCCTAATGTTCTGCAACATAATCTTTCCCTGTATGTATATTTTTTTCACTTCAAGTGTTAGACAATTGGTGCATGCATTATCCTTGATACATACAACATTTTATTAAATTATTATGGGGATATATGTTGTCTCTAGTATGATATAATGTTATAATGATAAACTAAAAGGATCAAATGGTACGGAAGAGAACCATAACTCTGCATTTCCAAACTTTCATCCCATTTAAAGTTAGTACAGAACATTCTCTTAAGTCTTGATGATGTAAAGTATCGACTTTCTGAGTACTCTAAAGTACTGTAAAGCTTTAAAGATGAAAAATATTTAAATATTCATTATTATCTATATCTTTAATAGCTGCGCCATATATTCATAAGTTGAAGAGGTGTAATTCTTCATAGACATTTATCCTTTTCAGAATCCCACAAATAAATCAGTTTTTTAAGATCGTCATGATCTCACCTTAATGCATAACAAATCATACTTTCCTACTACTAATAAAAAAAACAAGATCCTTCACACCACAACTTTTCCCATGTCTGTGTTTCCTACCAGGAAGGTCCACTTTAAAATCAGATAAATGTTTAGTCACCTCATTGTGTGACTTTGTATTCCCAGAACGTGACTAGATTCTGGCAGTAAACAGCTTACCATCTGAAAGTTGTGAAGTTGCAAGGTGTTCTTTCACATTATGTCAGATGAAGGCATATGATACATACACACACGCACAAAAGATTCCTTTTATGTTGTACAAAATCACAAAGATTACTGACATCTCATGCCTCGACTGCTTACTGATAAAGGTGATTTTACAGTACTGACACCCAGCAGAAGTCTACAAATTATCTTCAGGAATGTACTGTAAAAGTATGAGAACAATTGTTGTTCTTGGGTTTCTTGCTTACTGTGCTGGTGTTTGGTGATTCTAGATAGCTTTTGTTGTAGGTATTCACTGCTGCCTGCCACAGTATGTGTGTGTATAAAAACAGCTAGTGAATGGCATGGGAAGCTGAATGTATGTTTGTTCACTGCCTTTGTTCTGTTTCAGGATGTCTGTACAAGGACAACGAAGGGATCAGCGATGCAAAAAGAGTGGTAAATTACCAGCAATGACCTTAGCTAGTTACATCCTCAGACTATTTATATAATGTGGAAGTGCGTTAAAATGAATTTGCTATTTATTTTAAGGACAGGAAGAGTCAATGAACTGAAAACAACTAAGACATCAGTATTAGAAAGAAATGACTTATACTTAAACTCTGCTAGTGTTTCTTTTTTCTTTTCCAAACTCCACATTGTCAATGTGACCCTACATGAAAACATATTTTTGTGTGTAGTAAATAAGCTATTTGATTAGTAAATAAATGGTAACCTTAATTTTTCAGGGGTTTGAGCATTACATTATTGGTGAAAAAAGATTTTAACTAAACATATACTAAGCGCTCAACCTATTAACCTAACTAAACAATACACTATAATGATTGATAAGTGCTCTAAATTGTTGGAATCTCCTTTGAAAGATGTAACAATATATAAGGGGATCCCACAGACTGATGTGACAGACTGGGAGAATGGCTGCCTAAGGAATGAAAAAACAAACCTATCCACAAGGTAAGTACAACATTAGCATAGAATACACAGAAAATAAAACAAACAATGAACAAAAACAAAATAGTCCTTGGCGAACTATCGGGTATATAAACCTGACAAAAAATGAAGTCCCAAAATCTTGGTAGCAGGGATGAAAAATGGATCCGGAATCCAATCGTAATTGAAGTCCTTTATAATAGTGGAACCAGATTGTTGTGATAGCAGGACGTATAGCTGATCCGGTGTGCTCCTGCTGATTGAGTCGGAAGGAATACAATGTAAGGAAGCGGTGCAACTCCCACGCAGGTAAAAATCACAGACAAGGGTAAGGACACTCCAGTGAAGCTTCAATGACACCCCACAGCCCCCAAAACCCACTCTGACGCGTTTCGCACGTACACCATGCTGTGTCACGTCAGAGTGGGTTTTGGGGGCTGTGGGGTGTCATTAAAGCTTCACTGGATTGTCCTTACCCTGGTCTGTGATTTTTACCTGCGTGGGAGTTGCACCGCTTCCTTATATTGTATTCCTTCCGACTCAATCAGCAGGAGCACACCGGATCAGCTATACGTCCTGCTATCACAACAATCTGGTTCCACTATTATAAAGGACTTCAATTACGATTGGATCCGGATCCATTCTTCATCCCTGCTACCAAGATTTTGGGACTTCATTTTTTGTCAGGTTTATATACCCGATAGTGCGCCAAGGACTATTTTGTTTTTGTTCATTGTTTCTTTTATTTTCTGTGTATTCTATTACATTATTGGTATTACATTAGCAATTTGGAAGATGATACTTGCAATGGTTTCATAAGTAGTCTATTGATATGTATGTGTTTTTAACGACAATAATATATCCTTTTGTCTAAAGTAAATACTGTAGAGTTTTTAGGACACAGGTTTCTAAAAATCCTACCAGCACTGGCAAATAAATGGTTCACTGATTGATTAGCATTTATCATTCAACATTAATCTTCAAATATATATTTATGGTAATAATATAAATGTGGCAGTGTCTCCGTCTGGGCTCCCCTTAGCCCCTTACCTCCGCTGCGGGTGCGAACGTTGGGGGGGGCGCGGCAGCCAGTGGGGGAGTACACGTGCACCCAAAGAGCGCCGGTGCTACGGGGAGGGCTGCGGGCAGTTGCGGTGGGCGACGGCCTCGCTGAAGGCTCCGGCGGCTCCCTCTGCTGGGCAATGACATATTAGATTGTATTGCACATGCGCGAGGTGCTGAGCATGCGCATTGGTAGGCGCACAAGGCAGGCATTAGGCAGCAGGCTCCGTGTGGAACTACAAGCCCCATAATGCATAGGGGAGAGGCACACATGTCGGGCAATAGCCAATAGGGCTGCAGCTTTTCCTGCAAGGGGGATATTTTTACTTTTCGCGTGCTCAGACACGTTAGTCAGAGCTGGGACAAGGAATGGGTAGGCTGTATGTGCAGATGTCTGTGGCACCTGCACTAGGCCAGGCACCCTCTATTAGACCCCAGCTAGGCCCAATTCATCTTAGTTTGTGGCTGTTATAGGGACAGGCCCCATAGTCAGGGACACTGCCTATGAGAAGCAAATCCACTCTTCACTCCTACAAACTTTTCCCTCAAACCCTTAACATCCATTTGCCACCTTTAAGTTCCTCTACCCTTCTACGTCCAACCAGCCCTAGACCTCAAGCCTCATGGTTTGAGACCTCACCACCAACTTGACAGAAAAGATTAAGTCTATCAGATATTAAATCTCTTCATGTAAAGCTTCATATGCAACCCCTATCTTCCCTCGCACACCTAAATCACACTCTCGGCTAATTTTCTCCTGTGACAAAATATGAGGTCCCACGCTACTCATCATCTTGACCTACATCGTGTTGATCCTATTCCCTCACATCTCCACTGCACCCTCTCTGGCACACCAAGCGTCACCCTAACTCACCTTTTTAACCTTTTGCCTCTGCACATTTCCATCTTCTTTAAAACATGCACTCATTACGCTCATTCTCAACAAACCCTCACTTGACTCATCCTCCCCCTCTAACTACCACCCTATCTCTCTTCTCACCCTTACCTCCAAGCTACTTGAGCTATTTGTATACAACAGCCAGACTCACTTTCTCTCCTCCATCTCCCTGCTTGACTCTTTATAATCTGGTTTCCGTTCTCTATATTCCACTGAAACAGCACTAACAAAAGTGACCAATGGCCGACTCACAGCTAAATCTAAGGTTAATTTCTCCATATTAGTTCTCCTGGATCTTTCAGCTGCTTTTAACACTGTCAATGACCCCCTTCTCCAAAACCAATTCCATTCCATTGACCTCCGTGATGCAGCCTTCTCCTGGCTCACTTCCTACCTATCCAACCGCTCCTACACTGTTTCCTTTTTGGTGTCTTCTCCTCTTCACTCCTTTTTTCTGTTGGAGTCCCATAAGTCTCTGTCCTTGGCCCTCTGCTCTTCTCACTCCACACTTCGTCTCTTGGTGAAATAATACAATCATTTAACTTTCAATGTCATCTTTATGCTGATGACAACAAAATCTATCTCTCCTCCCCTGAACTCACCCCCTCTTTCCTGTCCCGTGTCTCCAACTGTCTCTCTGCAATCTCCTCCTGGATGTCTCACCGCTACCTGAAGTTACAGTAACATGTCCAAAAACAGAATTAAAATTCTTCCCCCCTTCCATTGCCACTGCTACACCAACACTCTCCCTCTGTAACAAGTGCACATCACAAACAAGTCAGGACCGCGAGGCTGAGGAGGGGATGTTGGTAGCCACCGACCTACAATCGAGTAGCCACGTCTGGAGTGTAGAGTGGTATTCGTGTAGCTGGGTCAGGGTAGGAGGTCAGATTGGTCGAGGTACTTGCTATGGTCCAGGAGTGGAGAGATCCGATTGTCTTTGTGCGGTGCCAGAGTCCAGGGGTATAGAATCTCATCCCCATGTAACCCCAACCCCCAAACATTAATGGCTTCAGGTGTCAGACTGGACCATATTCTAACCTGAGCCACATCTATCCTAAACGCAACAAAGATATCCCTTGAAGAAATGGTAGAAGACAGTGACAACAGTGCTAGTCTCCACCCCCATCACGCAAAACTATGTTTCACATATTCATTTCCAACTTCAGGTTTTTGCAATCCGTCTGTCAAATTTGTACTCGAATCAGCCTTTTTGAATCTAACAAAATAATGAAATAGACATCACTCAATAATAAGGTTCTACTATAGTTAATAGAAGTGGTGTAATGTGGAACCAGGGGGACCCTATTTCCTCCCAAAAAGGTAGCCTTTTTGAGTCTAATTTGTGAAAATCTGCAGCTCAACAGAACTGGCTAATCCATGTCAAATTTGGATTTAGGTGGATTATTCGCCCATGTCTACTTACAAGTGAGTTTCAATGTAAAAAACACAGCACTAAGCCGCCTAAGCAACTCATATGAAATTAGCTGGAGCAGAGTCTAAGGGCCAAATCAAGGCCCTTTACAGACCCTGGCCTATAGCATAAACTGGATCTTCCAAAGGCACATTACATGTTTTGGGACCTGTTAGACCAGGTGCAACTATTAAAGTGGTGTGTGTTTAAAGCTGTATAGGTTAAGAAACTGTTTCGAAATACTTCAAATCCAGCATGAGTAGAGTAAATACAGTGGTACCTTTTTTATGTTCAAAATGACTTGTGTGCTACAGCATCTATTTTCTGTTTTACCGAATTTACACGTATTTACTAGAGATGAGCAAATCAGTCCAAATCTGTTTCCCGGATTTTTCCGAATTTGCCATTAAAAATCAGTTTTGCGGTGTAAAATATGATAACGAATAGTTTTTTTAATCCGCATGGATTAATCAAATCCATGAATCCTGAATCCGTGGATTTGATTCTTAAAATCCATCAACGCATTGTGGAATCCGCATTTGAATTCTTATTTTTTTTTTATAAATCCACAAATGGCGAATTGCAATTTTTGAGATTGATTTGCTAAAATCCGCAGATTAAAGGAACCGGACGATCTGCAACAGATTCAAATCTGTCCCAAAAAGCTGCCCATCTATATTGTTTACTCATTTTAAGAGAAAGCAATCCAGTATATCAATTCCTAAATCAACCTGTGTTCCTGAAATGTCTAAAATGGTTTATAAAACCATCTGAATATAATGTATTATCTTTAAATGAGCTGCTGATATTTCACAGGAAAAGTAAAGCATTTGAGGGATCCTCCTACTGTATCTGTCCAGGAATGATATAAAGGGAAACTGCAGCACTTAGGAACATATTCTAGTACCTGTGAGATCATCCTTGCCAAATTAGGTTGTATGAAAAGGCAGAATGCAGCGAAAAAAAATTGTGATCCTGCCATATTCTATAGGAGTTTTTTCCCAATCAATTTAAAAAAACATAAAGTACAAAATCGTGTAACATTGACTTCAAGCAGACTTAATAGAAAAAAAGGGGCAGAAAGTGACAAAAGAAAAAAAGGGGGAGAAAGTGAAAATAGAAAAAAAGGGACAGGAACTTAATATGACATACATGTGGAGATCACTCATCACAGGGGCACTAATTTAAATGAACTATTTCACAATTACTGAAGGGAAATTAACCCTTTAACACTTTGAATGCCAGATGGACGCGTGCAAGTTTTCTTAGTGTCACTGCATATAAAGAAATTAAAAATACAAAGGGGCCCATTATATAAGGCTTCATAAAAAAAATCGCTGGGTCGTTTACGCCGCCAGTTTCTTCAATGTAATAAGTAGTGATATTTATTTATTTATTTATAAAATATTTTACCAGGAAGAAATAAATTGATAGTTACCTCTTGTTTTCAAGTGTGTCCTGGGCACAGAGTTAAGACAAATAATACATGGTTATAAATACAGCTACATAAATGAACAGGGTATACATTATATAGAAGACATTGCATGCACAGTTAAAGATAATATATATTATGGGCGTATGAAACAGTTACAGACCAGATTAATATGTGCGACAGCCTTAGATTTGAAAGAACTTAAACTTGTGGTGGATGTGAGAGTCTCTGGTAGGTAGTTCCAGTTTTGGGGTGCACGGTGAGAGAAGGAGGAACGTCCGGATACTTTGTTGAGCCTTGGGACTATGAACAGTCTTTTGGAGTCTGATCTCAGATAGGTGCTGCATGTGGTAGGGGTGAGGAGCTTGTTCAGGTACCTGGGTAGCTTGCCCATAAAGAATTTGAAGGCAAGACAGGAAAGGTGAACTTTGCGCCTAGACTCGAGTGATGACCAATCTAGTTCTTTGAGCATTTCGCAGTGATGTGTGTTATAGTTGCATTGGAGAACAAAACGACAAATTGAATTGTAGAGGGTGTCAAGTTTGCTAAGGTGGGTTTGAGGTGCCGAGCCATATACTATGTCTCCATAGTCAATAATTGGCATTAGCATCTGCTGTGCGATATGCTTTCTGACCAGGAGACTTAGGGAGGATTTGTTCCTGTAAAGTACCCCTAGTTTGGCATAGGTCTTGGTTGTCAGGGTATCAATGTGCATCCCGAATGTTAAGTGGGAGTCAAACCATATGCCCAGGTATTTAAAACTTGTGACAGGGGTTAGGGTGGTGTTAGCGTTGGTTCTAATCTGGATCTCAGTCGCTAGAAGCTTTAAAAAATTAGTCTTGGTCCCAAATACCATTGTTACAGTCTTGTCAGTGTTTAAAAACAGTTTGTTTTGGGAAATCCAGTTTTCGAGTCTCAAAAAGTGAGACTGAAGTATGTGTTGAAGGTCAGAGAGGCTATGGCTGTGTGCATATAGGATTGTGTCATCTGCATACATGTGTATTGAGGCTTACTGACAAGCTGTGGGGAGATCATTGATGAAAACTGAGAAGAGTAGGGGCCCCAGAACAGAGCCTTGCGGGACACCACAGGTGATATCCAGGGGGTGGGAGTTAGAGCCTGATATGGACACATGTTGGGATCTACCTGATAGGTAGGACTGAAACCAGTTTAAAGCATGCTTCCCTATTCCAGAGCTCTGGAGTTTGTTAAGCAGGATAGCATGATCAACAGTATCAAAAGCCTTTGCAAAATCTAGGAATACTGCACCAGTGAGTTGTCCCCGTTCCATTCCACACTGGATTTCATTGCAAACGTTTAGCAGGGTAGTTACGGTGGAGTGTTTGGGGCGAAAGCCAGATTGGAATTGGCTAGGGAAATTTGTTTTGGTATAGTAATCGCTTCATTGGGAGTGGACACATTTTTCCATGACTTTGGATAGAATTGGGAGAAGATAGATTGGCCTGTAGTTTGAGACAGTGTTTTTGTCCCCACTTTTAAAGATTAGGACAACTCTGGCAGTTTTCCAGGTCTGCAGACAGGATAGAGTTGACTATGCAAGCAATTGGTTTGGCAATGGCTGGGGCACCAAGTCGTAGGAACCTAGATTGTAGTAAGTCATGTCCACATTGGCTGCTTAGTTTTAATCTGAGGAGCGCTTGTGTAATCTCCTCTTCGGATACTGGGCCAAATTGAAAATTGTGGGCAGTGTTGGGAGGGGGTGGGGATATGTGGGTACACCCAGGATGAGATTCATGTTTGTGGTTTGGGCTGAGTTTCACTAATAAGTTAGTGGCACACCCCACAAAGTAATCATTGAATGCATTTGCAATGTCAGTGGGGTTTGTCAGAGTAATATCCCCCTTAGTGATATTACTTGGTTGTTGATGGTTAGAAGGCTGGAATATATTGTTGATAACCTTCCAGAAGTTAGCTGGGTTTGATGTATTCTGGTGGAGATTGTCAGAGTAATATTGTGCTTTTGCGTGCCTTGTTTGCCTTGTGCACATGTTCCGCAGGCATCTGTATTGATTGAGATCCTTGGTAGTGCCAGTTACATTGTAGCTTTTCCACAAGGTATCCCTGAACTGGTAGAGTGCTATAAGGTCAGTTGTAACCCATGGAAGGTGGGCCCCCTGTAACCTTATTTTGCATAGTGGAGCATGGGTATCGCAGAGTTTTAAGAACTCGGATTGAAAATAGTCGAGCGCAGAATCAGGGTCGGGAATTAAATAGATTCTGTGCCATGGGCAGTTGGTATGGTCATCCAGAAACTGTTGTGGGTTAAAGTTTCTAAATGTTCTAGTGTGGAGAACTTTAGGGCTTGAATGGGGTGGTTTAATTTTCCTTACACAGTACACTATTGCATGGTCACTGAAAATATCAAGAAGGATGCCAGAGGATTGGATTCTGCTGGGGTTTGAGGAGAGAATCCAGTCAAGCAAGGAATGGTGGTGTGATTTCATGTTTGTCCGTGTGGGTTGGGAAATGAGTTGCGATAGGTTAAGTGATTTGATTTGTATCTGGATTTTGTGGTTTTTAGGGTCAAGCCAATTGAAGTTAAAATCCCCAAGAACTAGCATCTCACTCTTCTCATTCAGAGAGGAAATGGAGCCAAGAAACTGGGTGATATCAGTCAGGGATTGTAGATGGGCTTTAGGGGGGCGGTAGATGCCAGCAAGCAAGATGGGCTTAGAAAAGGGGAGGCTGATTTTGCCAACTAGAATTGCAAAAGAGGGTGGGCTTAGGGGGCAATTTAACAGTGTAAATTGTAAGGTGTCTACAATATAAAATAACACATCTCCTCCTCTCTTTGACCTATCTCTCCTAGAAAGGGAGTATCCCTGAATGGCGATATTTGCATCAGGGGTTTTAGGGGTTAGCCATGTTTCTGTAAAAACGATGGCTTTGGGTTTATGCATAAGGCACCATGCCCTTAGTTCGTCCAGTTTGGGCAGCAGGCTCCAGATATTTATATGGGTGACAGAAAGCCCTTTTTGGAATTTAAAGGTGGAAATCTCAGGGGTATGGGACAGAGCTGAAATTAGAGGACCTGGGTTAGGTTCAATATCAGACAAAGCTCAGTTTTTAGCACATCCAGTGAGACTCATACACGGTACAGTGCCTAAATATATATGTATAAATATCTAATAAGTAAAATGGTCTTTTAGTTTGACATTTTTGGCCAAAATTGTTGTAAGCCCCTGAGCCAACGCCAAGGCAGACCACATATCAGGGCTCCCTAACGCTAATATAAATTCTTAATAACCTGTGTAATAACAGGAAGAATGATTTATAGTAAATCTGTCAATATTAGTTGCAAAGTTCTGAGTCTGACTGAAGCTTTTATTAACCTGTACATTACCAGGAAAAGCACTCTGTATTAGAGATGTCACAGCCAAACTGCAAGCAGGCAAGTTCCCCTGAGTGGAAGATGCTATGGAGTGAGCCCATAACCATTTAAATGTGGGAGGGGGTGAGCTTAAATTAGGAAGGAGGTTGCCACCCTCCAATCAGCCATGACTAGCTGGACAACAATTGTAAAACATACTGGACACCTAACAAGCTCCTATTGAACCCCGAAAATGACCACAACATATATATAAGCATATGAGTGTCACAGAGGAGTGCTACTGAGCATGGCAATATATATTTTTAAAACCAGAGACAGAACATAAAACACAGACAAAGCTCAGTTTTTAGCACATCCAGTGAGACTCATACACGGTACAGTGCCTAAATATATATGTATAAATATCTAATAAGTAAAATGGTCTTTTAGTTTGACATTTTTGGCCAAAATTGTTGTAAGCCCCTGAGCCAACGCCAAGGCAGACCACATATCAGGGCTCCCTAACGCTAATATAAATTCTTAATAACCTGTGTAATAACAGGAAGAATGATTTATAGTAAATCTGTCAATATTAGTTGCAAAGTTCTGAGTCTGACTGAAGCTTTTATTAACCTGTACATTACCAGGAAAAGCACTCTGTATTAGAGATGTCACAGCCAAACTGCAAGCAGGCAAGTTCCCCTGAGTGGAA
>NC_134486.1:302052271-302074771 GCF_040206685.1 Ascaphus truei | reverse complement strand
GAAAAAACAATAAAAGTACAATTCTTTAAGTATGGAAACATGTCCAGCAAAGTACTGGGAAACCAGATGAATTTTAATCATTCAAAACATATTAGCCAAATACTACAATCTAACAATTAAATCACGGCATACCCAGAAAAAATAGGTCTGGTATTTAAAGAATATTATAGAGAATTATATATATATTTTAAACGATATAGGGCCTCATGCAGTAAGGCTTTTATCAGCATTTTCCCGCCAAAATTGGATTTGAGATTCAGTAAGCGCCGATAAGTGGTCAAAATCGGCATTTTTTCTTCCCGATAAAAATTTATCGGCATGCGGCTGCCGATAACCCACTTATCGGCACTTAGCGGCACTTTTTGAAATCGGCTGTATTCAAGTAGCCCCGATCAGCTTATCGGTGCTGATCGGCACTCAGAAATTGAGATTTCATCGGCAATTGGTCCCGCCAACTAAAGTTGACAAGATGGAGGGGAGAACGATCGGCAAGGTTGCCGGGACGGCACTTAGAAAAAAAACCTCATCTCTACATCAATGGAGTCAATGGAGCGGGGACTTATAACGTTATAGTAGTGTTTACGTTCTATTGCTCATAATACAAATGTGCTTGGCATTACAGTGTCGAGGTCATTCACTTCATCGTGTCACCCCTTACGTTTATTATTTGCATAACATTGTACTTTTCAATGTTATGATGATTTGCGTGTCACATTAGTCTTAATGTTATGATGTGTCAAGGGAAAATCCTATACTCAACTCTTAAAGGAACAGGTCACATCATATCAAACATGTTACTTAAGTGTGCTTCAATTTATTATATGATGTAACACATTTCACACATCTAACACATCCAGCGTATAGTAATGTTGCTATACATTATACAATGCTTGTAATGTGTAACGCATGATCAAACGTAAATGTAGCTGTTTGTTTTCATGTTTACATGTACTTTGTGACCTCCCTCTTTTGATGACGTCCGCAATTGGACACTCAATAACATTGCATGTTTACATTGTACACGATGCATTACAATCACTTCATGCTAACTTATACACACATCTATAATAGTTACTCATTTTAACACGATTGAAACTGAATCAATAGCAACTATCCTGATGGCATTAAATTATGCATATGCACTTTACAATAACTTCATGTGATCAGGTGACAATAACATGCCAAATTACACATGTTGCAACGTAGTTTCTCAACGTCAATGTCATGGTTGTATCCTAATTAGATGACTAAGTGTTGCGTTCAGAAGTGGTACATGCATTACACATTCCAGAAATACTTGACAATAAATTCTTGTACAAAGCTTAACGTTACATCATTCTCAAATATCATGATTGCCTGGTGAACACACATAAATAATTATTTTAATTGCTAATGGATAAACGTTGGGAGTGAACTACTTGGATATGTTAATGTAAGACCTTGCACTTCAGCAAGTCAGCTGACATCATCACATAGGTATTTAAAGGAGGCAATTACCTGCGCATTCACAGCTACAGATCTGAAAATGATGCGAATGTTTATGAGATGGAGGAAGATTCTATTGGAAGAGAGGCTTGCTGATGGAGAGGATGTCACAGGCCAAGGAAGGGACAGGGACAGAGACAGGGACAGGGACGTGGAGAGGAGAGGGAGAGGGCAAGGAGATGAGAGGAGAAGAGAGAGGAGAGAAGTTGTGCCTCGTCCTCGTTTGTACAGGGAGAGAACCATGTTAGATGGGATGAGTGAGGAGGAGATTATAAGTCGCTATCGTTTGAGTTCAGCAGCAATCTTAGCTCTTTATGAAGAGATACGGGGAGATTTAGATTTTGTGACAGCCAGAGGTCGTGCAGTCCCCGAGCTTGTTAAAATGCTGTGCTCATTACATTATCTTGCTTCCGTGTCATTCTACGGGCATAGTGGGTGGGGTATCGCAATCTACATTCTCGCGGGCCTTTATCCAGTTTCTATGTGCACTGAATAGACGTGCTAGGAATTATATTCATTTTCCTACAGAGCACACAGAGTGGCTGGAAGTCAGGAATGGCTTTTATACCATAGCCGGGATACCATGTGTGATGGGTGCAATAGATTGCACCCATGTTGCTTTGATCCTGCCTAGTCAGAGTGAGCATGCTTACCGCAATCGTAAGCACTACCATTCACTGAATGTACAGGTGGTATGCGATGCCACGATGAAGATTATGCATGTTGTAGCCAAATTCCCTGGTTCCAGTCACGATTCCTCTATCCTTAGAAACTCATCAGTCTTCCATGCTTTCGAAGAAGGCTATTTTGGACCTGGTTGGCTGGTGGGTGAGTACATATTAAGATGTGTTAAGAAACAACTCTAGTTTTTCTATGAACTGTTGAATGTAATAATGTTAACACACATTGTATCATATTTGTGCACAATTTATTATAGGTGACTCAGGACATGGAATTAGGCTGTGGCTGTTGACCCCGGTGGCAAACCCTCAATGTGAAGCAGAGGAGAGGTATAACGTGGCACATATATCTACACGATCTGTCATAGAGAGGACATTTGGACTTCTGAAGACACGATTCAGGTGTTTAGATAGAACTGGTGGGGCACTTCAATATAAGCCTGCTAAAGTGTGAGATATTATAATTGCATGTTGCATTTTGCACAATCTGGCACTCCGCAATAATTTAGAACCCGACATACGTCAGGGCTTGGAGGAGGAGCATCCTGTAAATTTACCAGCTGACACTGAGCAAACAGCTAGTGGTGTGGAGACACGGCGGAATGTCATAAACACATATTTTTCATGTAAGCAAATACATATATATGTTCATAGAACTACATAGATGTATTAATTCATTGTAATGATAAATACATGTGTCCAAATACCATTCACTTAGGAAACAGATGAATATGGTTCTCACACCTTTCTCTTCTCTGCTGTGTGGACAATTGCATGTGGCACCGGTATGTCATTCATCAACAGGTTGTATTATACTTCTTACCACTAAAAGGTGTTGTGTGTACGTGAGGAAATAATGTGTACTAAATCTATATTTTCTGTACATGCTCTTTTTGGTTATGCATACACAATAAACCTACTATGTCGATAGCCAATAGCTAGTGCAGTATGGTTACATACAATTTTTCTTTTGGAGTGTGACATGTGTGTCACAATGATGTGTAGACTATTGTTTATTTAAGATCATATTTTACGTATTATAGATTTTGTTTCAAATGACATACAAAATTGTCACTTCTGTGTGTTGCTTACCTTATTGAACATGCCATGACAATGATTTATATTCATTCATGTTTTCTTTTTCAAGGTATATCACTGCTCATGGTATGTATTTGAATTCACATCTGTCATAAGATGTGCAAACCTCGATACAGGTATAGTTACAGGATGTATAAAGAGAACGTAATGAAAAAGATGTGACAATTGAAATATGTCGGTTCTGTATTGTTTCCATGCGTTTATCTACACTTGGTGCTTATTGTGCAGTGTGTTTTCAAATCATTACGTACATTACATAACATGTAATTTTAGCAACGTAACAACATCCATTCATGCACATGAGCGTTGTTAACACTCAATGCATGTTTGTATGAAAATACCCAAATGTGTTAAACATCATTAACATTGCAATGTATGTGATTATTTCTTCTCTCACTTCATCTTCATGTTGATTACTACATTGTCACATGTGCATGTATAAGTTAAAGATGTGTGTTGATTTGACATTCATCTAACATTTGTCAAAATGTTAACACCATTCCAAAGTATAGTTCTTTGGATTCTCAACTAAATCATTCAACACAATGACAATGTAGTTAATAAAAATTTTATTTCATTCACGTTAGTTATTCATAATGATAATGATCCTTTATAAGTACTGTCAACATATGAACATAAATGAAGTAGACATTTGCATACGCACACATTTCAGCAACATAGTGTGTGTGTGTTTTAGTTTTTGTGTGATGCATGTATTTCTACCAGAAATAATATAAACCAACATCATAATGTTGCTTTTATCATCGGCGTCACTTAGCTATGTATGTGTTGAACGTTTACTAATAACACTAAACTATAGTTACTCGTGTGAATTAAATGTACACACAAATGTTCATGGTTTAATGATCTGTACCTAACATTCATTAGCTCATGCATGTTAGGTTACCATTACAACTTAGGTGATAATATAACATTCACACGACTAAAAAGTCTCTATCACCTCACTATTGTTATTGTGTACGTTCAGATACAATGTCTACGAGTTGTTATGTAGCATTTAAATTCTTTGACAAGTCACACGTGAGATTATAATATATAGTAGATTAATGTGTTTGCTGAGTGACAATATTGGTTGCATATATCACATGGCAATACATATAATGTTAGTAGAAAAGAAAAAAATATCAATATAAGTTCTAACTTCAGTGCTTAGCAACATCATTATGATAATTAAGTGCATAGTAAATATTTGCACAATAGGATAACATTATGTAGTGATTGTTAATCTGCGCACCAATCATTGAAAGCATTGTTACATATTTATTATAATAGTTGTTCGCTAGTCGTCACAATCATCTAATATAACGATTGGCCCATCTGAAATCATAAATTGGTCCCATGTATTCATCCTCGACATCTGTGAAATACAGCAAACACATGATGTTCAAAGATGCCACATTTATCTATGTTTCAGCATGACAACACTTAACACATCTCTATATGATTGTGGATATTCACGCATAAGTTACGTATATGTTTAAACTGCAAGGATAAAACTACAGATACAGAACTGTCTCATTTTTCAAATGGCGTTGCTGGCATTACTACTGATATGTTTGTTCCGGTGCCTGTATACATAATAATGTGTGCGCACAACGTCTGTTGCGCACGCACGTCATGAATGTGTGGACTAAGTCTTAGCGCATGCGCAAAACGATGTGTACACTGTGCGTTCAATACATGTCCCTCCATTGTGCTGCTAGCAGTACGCATATCAGTTTCATTGGCGAACCTAACACCACCCCGCCATGCACGCCGATACACCTGTGTGTGATCGGCAAGTCATCGGCAGAGTGGGAACAAATGTTTTCGGCTTGATTCAGAAGGGATTCGGCACTTATTGCATACAGCGAGGGAAAATCGTCAGAATCATGCCGATAAGGAACACTTGGCGAGATGACTTTTTCGGCGCTTACTGCATAGAGCCCATAGACCCAGTAACCAGAGATAAATTCTTTAAAAACTTGAAATTTCAGAAATTAAGAAGCTGGAAATATATTTCCTAAACTCCCCGACAACAGCAAAAGAGATCATAGATACAAAACCTGAAAAAGTATAAGGAGCCAGGAGTGGTTGGTATGTCAGCAGAGTACTATAAAATACTGTAGCTGGGCTCCCCTCGCCCGCATTTATTGTTGTCGGGTGGGAGGGTTGCAGCAGGGCAGGGAACGCTCTGGTATATTGGAGGTTCCGCGTATTAGGGCGCCGCCATGTTGGGAGTTGGCGCAGGCGCAGAAAGTGTGGAGCAGAAGGTCGTGCATGTGCGAGCATACTGTAGCTGTCAAAGCCCGTGAAGGAGGAGTAGCTCCCATAGGGTGGAGCATAGGGAACTACGAGTCTCAGCAGCCCCCGCGGGACCATGTGACACCAGGGGACCAATCGGGTGGTAGGAAAGCAGGAAGGAAGGAGGATATAGGGGTCGGAGGGCGCGCACGTTGCTCAGAGCTAGCGGGAGGAGGAAGGAGACGGAGCTCCGGTGTAGGGAGGCATTCAGCCCCTACCTAAGCCCTATACCCCAGGCCCAGTTAGGCCCTGAGTCCCCGTAGTGTGGAGCGGAAATAGGGACTGGCCCTAGACAGGTTCCGGTCCCCTTTTTGTGCTGTTCAGTGATCGCTTAAAGAGACAGTGTGTAATTAGCAGGAGGTCTGGGCTCAGACCCTGTTACTGTGATTGCTGTTCGTCTGGGTGGGATCGCCCCGGACGTCAATTGCTGGAGCCACCTCGCATCTGACCCTTTGTGAAGATCCTTGGCAGGCCCGGGTACTGGAGTGCCCAGCAGGTAACCATCAAGTGCACCAACTATACCACCTATGCATACAGGACATAGTGGTTGCGCAGTCACACATATGTAGCCCTTTTTCTGATGCTTCCCAAAGAGACTACTGGTCACTGTACACAACCTGCGGCTCCAGGAGATCTGAGCCTCCGCTAGCTGGGAGCCTGGGGTAACACTTATACACTTACTTAGCGCAGCGCCTCCACTTACCCAGGATCCCCGTGATATAAGATTCCCCTGGGCAAGAAACATACAACACCTTATGATTGTAACTGGTTTTACTATAATAATGCACGGTAGAAATAACACAACATATACACTTATACTCTAACGGTATAACCTTAGTGGCTCACCCACTCATCACGAGTAACGTCTCTATACCCTCACCACATACCCCACACATGGTGTCCATGTATAGTACTATTGGTATAGGCTCAGTTCTTTAGCCACTCGCTCAGTGTCCCTAAAGAGTTACGCCTAAGGCGGGATCAGCGCCTGTTGACCGGTGTTGGTGCATTTGATGTAATAATACCTTCCGGTCACGGCGGTGACCGGCAACAACTTTACAAAGGGTCAGACGCCTCCAACACATAGCCTCCAGATATCACAGTGTCCAGCCGTCTGGTCCCAGATGACTGCAACCGTCGCAACTCTGTGCTTTGTCCCTAACTGTACTCAGTAAGGGTGATGCTCGCTACCACTATAGGCCGTCCCTGCAGCACAGCAACCTATGGTGACTTCAGGGAATACTCCTAGGGCCCGAGGGGTAGAACTGTCCTATGCAGGTGGGTCCCTGACCCCCTACACCCACACTACCTCTCCCCTCACCTCCCGGATCCCCTCTCACTAACTTCTCCCTAATACCTGCAGCAACCCACTGCACTAACTGTACCTGCAGCTACACTGCACTCACACACCGTGCCTTCTTGTCAGTGCTCACAGCACTGATAGCCGTGACACTGACAAGCTTGCACACTCACCCACACCTAAGGGCAGGGTCCCTCAGTACCTACCCACTACCCTGGTGGGGATTGGGGCCTGTCTTGGGCCTGGGGATAACCTTACCTGGTGCAGGAGCCACTTGCTGCTCCCAGCTCCAACTGCCTAGCTCCAAAGCCCGCGAAATGTATCTATCTCCTCTCCCAGTAACCTTGCGCTCCTATTGGCCACTGGGAAGCACCTGGTGTACTTGGCCCTAAGCCTCATGGGAACTGTAGTCCCATGGAGGCTGCCTTTGCATTGGGGCAGCGTGCCAACTGCCCTGTGCATGCGCAAATCCCTAATGGCCGCCTCAACTCTCTTGCTGTTCCCGGGCATGCGCGATCACGGCACATGCGCACGCATCGGCAATGGTGGCCCCCGCTATCCGGGTGCGCTGCCGGGGCTCCTAGGACTCGGAGCGCTCCCTGCTCCAGCCCCCACTTCGCATTGTGCTGGCGGGTCCGTCGCTGCCTCCTGCGGCCCCCGCGATTGCTCGGCACTTGCGGTGGGGGGTCTCTGGGGGCGAAATAAGACCGGAGCTACACATACATATCTCACTTGAGGGTGGGGGACATATTGTGGGGGTTAAAGGCACGGGGTGGGATCACCCGGTGGAGGTGGAGGTAGCGTCTTGCGAGGCACAGTAGTTAGTGTCTCCTCTAGGGAGGGACACCGGTTAATATATATATATTGCATATGCTACAAGTAAAGTCATTCGTTTGTTTTACATGCTGTGTGTGTGTGGAGTGATATACAATTGTCCTGCGAGGAACCACTCCCCTTCTGGTGGGAGCCATCACAGGAGGAGGCGCTGCACCAAGTATAAGGTATTATCTGCTATTACGCGTGCCCCAGGTTCTCCGTTGCGGAGTCTTAGGCCCTGTGAGCCTACAGGTTATACAGCATATGGTAGCGGTCTGTGTTCACTAGGAAACAGGGCTACAATACTATAAAACAATCTCACTATACCCATCCAATGAGTATTTCAGAAAGTCCTGGGAGAGGCAAAAATCATGAAAACAAGCAAAATGGCACATTTCAAAATAATCCACAAACAATGCAAAGACCCACATACAGTAAACCAGAGTCATACTGACCAATATCTTAAATTAATAAAGACATCAAGCTAGTCACAAAAATAATGTCAAATAGATTATCAAAAGTACTCCCAGCACTAATACACGCAGACCAATCTCTGGGTGGCAATCAATGCTGAAAATGAGTCTGATAATATTTATTGGGAAGACGTATTCCTCGTATTGGAAAAAATTGGATTCCATGGAAATCTTAATAGAATGTTGGAAGCTATCTAAGCCAACTCCATTGCAAAGATCATAGCAGTGGGATGCTTGTCGAAAACATTCTAACTGTTGAGAGGAATGAGACAGGGATGCCCACTTTTCCCATTGCTATTCAATTTGGCAACAGAACCACTGAACCAATATTTAACACAGATGAAAGAATTTGAGAGAATAAAGATATGACCAACAGAATTGAAATTGGCAATGTTTACAGATGATATCCTTTTATTTATTTCCAAACCTGACAGATCAATTACCCAAATTCTGGACATAATAGAAAAATGTGGCACCTTTGAAGGAGTCAAAATAAATGTATCTAAACAGAGTTACTATACACTTTCAAATCAGATGATCCTGAAAATGAAAAGAAGGTCCCTCTCACAGTCACCAGGAAACAAATTAGATATCTAGGATTAAGCTGGAGGTAGATTTATCCAGACTGTATGGGAACAACTTCAAACAAATGTAAAAATATATACTAGAAGAAAAACTGCGATCTTGGATGGCTTTTCCTCTAAACTTCTTTGTCAGAAGATGTGTGATCAAGATGATCTCATTAACGAGGTTGTTTTATCCTATGCAAGCTCTGCCATTATTACTGAAATACTCAGACATAAATGACTTAGGAAAAGAAATGCTTAAATTCCTTTGTAATGCCAAGTAAAATAGGAAAGCCCTAACAACATGACAAATATCCAAGGAAGTAGGGAGAATCAGTATTCCAGGATAAGAGATTATAACTTAGCATGCCTATTAAGACATGTGGTAGGTTGGATCATGGGGAAAAACTTTTACTCCTCACTAGGATACTGTAAAAGGCCAATTGGCCAAAGGGTTTTCACCAGGGAAGCTTCTTCACATGGGCTGGAGGGGAGATCTCTGCAGAAATTAAGTCTAATGTCAAACTAAGAGACACAATTGTAATGCATAGATTATTAAGAAATACATAAAATGTACAGTATCTTTTTTCATAACAAGATTACCTATACAGGGAAAAATCCAAATTCCTGCTGGACTCCTCCCAACAGACATTCCAGACTTTGGAAAAAAAGGGATACTGTTCCTACATCATATGATAAACAGAGACAAGAAAAACTATATGCAGTTCCAAGAAGTGGTTGAAAAGTTTGACACCCCCCAGAACCACCTTTTTCCCATACATACAAACAATTGATTATAGAAAAAAAAACTAGCAAACCACAAAATCATACAGAAAAAAATGATAACTATTCCTGCCAAATGACACTGCACAGATATACCATCTCTGAACTTAACAATTTAAGCAGGGACCAGGACTTAAAAAAAAACCTCACATGAAGACACTCAAACCTGGCCGTGAGAAATTCAAAACATGGAGGAGCTGATAAGGGGATATTTTAGAGTACATCAAATAAATTCCTCAGAGTTCTGGTCGGAAATGAAATCTAAGATTACACAGAGCATACATTGATTTTACAAGGCAACTTAAAACAAGAGAGGAAGACACAACTACAGTAAATGTCCTAAATGTGGAACCTTAAGGCAGACCTTAAACACTGCTTTTGGTCCTGTGAGCACATCTCAAAATTTTGTGACCAAGTAATGGGATACATCAAGAAAGTTACAGGAATCACATAAGAGAAACTCTCACTACCTAGGATATTTGCTAACCTCTAGCCCTGGACAATAAGATCCAAGAATAGGAAGTAGATGTTATGTCCAATCAAAATGATACTACTGTCAGCAAAATAAGTGATAATGTTGCAGTGGATATCTCCGAAGCAGCCCTCTCTGGAGATGGTCAACTCCCTTATGTCAAAATTATTATCTATGGACAAGATAAAGGCTATTTTAAACAAAGAAACTAAGTAGAAAAAATTATTTACAACTGAAAATGGTTTATTGGACTCCGACCAAGGCAAAGATAAGACTCCTAAACAAACTAACTTGGAGCATGTAAACAGTAGAAGCAAAATTCGCCTCCGTGAAATGTTCGAATAACGTCTGCTGCATCTGTGGGTATTCAAGTGTAAACCAAATCAAAATGTAATTGCACCAAAGAAAATAATGAAATAATAATGACCTACTCTGAAGGTTAGTTAGGCAATACAGAATAGTATGTTGACTAGGCTTACAAGGTTTAATACGGTTATGGTTCAGTTTTCCGAAATGGTAACTGCTAACAAACAAAAGGGGAAACAGATATACAGATATGAACATAAAAAGAAAGGAACATGTTTATTCCAAAAGATCAAAAGTTGATACTGTCATTAGACACAACCAACAATTATGTTCAAGATAATTGCCTGTATATAGGTGTAACACTCCTATCCCCCACCTAAGTGAGATTTGCTGGTACATAGGTGTTAGTGGTGCTGTGGTGCTCACCTGTTGGTTCTCAGGAGGCTAAGTCTCTGCGATGCTGTAGAGAGTGGGGTTCAGGATAGTCTTTAGTTATGATGCAGCACCTCCATCCTGCAGGGCTCCAGCCATAGACAGAGGTTTATCCCCACAGGAACTTCCATGATATTGATAAAAGACTCTGGATTATCACAGGGGAATGCAACAGATTTATTACAACTGGACAGAATTTAACTTTAACAGAACTAAACTGAACTGGAACATAACATAACTGGTCACTCTTCTTCCAGTATCCCAGCCCAGGGGTACCATACTTCCCTGGGCAGGACATGAGTAATCACCCAAGGAGCTTGAGGCCCCTAGGCAAGTCTGATCTTTCCTCACCCCCTTAGGGGCAAGGGAGGAACACAGAACTCTCTGTGACCAGAGATAATCCCTAGCCTATGGCCAGGGCTGAGCAGAACCCCACCTCTCCCCAAAGGAATCAGACAAAACCCCTACATTTGGAAGGGATCCAACCTTTATATCAGGGGTGTGTCATACCGCAGTAACTGGGCAGTACCACTGCCCACCCCCTGGCACATGCTCCAATGGTTTCCAGACACCTGCCAGAAAAAAGCAACAATGTAACATACAGGGGATGAGACTCACATGCTTGGCCATGTGAGTGGGGTTTAACCCTAGCACTGCCTACTCCTACCAGGATTTATGGTAATAGGGTATAGAATTTAGTAGCCAGAGCTTACATACTTCATACAGTAGGTTTTAGGAAATGGATATATGCAAGTTCATTGCTGAATACTAAATATTAAAATGCATGTGTCAAAAGTATACCTTTTTCCTTTCTGTATCAAATCAATCGTTCCCCAAATAAAGATATTTTGGAAAATATATATATTTAACTTTTTAGACTTGTGGAAAAATGTTTCGACTTCTATTTTACCTGGATAATTTATCTACAATAATAAAATAATCTGTCTGTCCATGACAGACATATCAGGGTCATAGCTCAAAGATATGAAACCTAGACACCAAAAACTTTGCATGCATTTTTATTGAAATGCTTTAATTGTATAAGGGATTAACATGTCTGTGATAAGCAAGTGAGCTAGTGGGTGCTGTACCTGGTAGGCTATGTATCTGGTATGGGACATCATAATGCACAGATAAGAGGAGTCAGATACTGTAGCTATAAAGTTTACACAGAAAGCAGAAGAAGAAAGAAACAGGAAGTTAGTTGACATATGAGGAGAAAGCAGAAATGCCAGAGAAGGAAAGAGGTGGAAAGAATTGGGAACATCATAAGGTATTAAAAGAAAGTTATGGATGAGCGAGAGAAGAGAGAGGTGGAGGGAGGGAGAGGGGGAGGCATGGGGAGAGAGAGACAATTTATCATTAGTAATTTTGATTGCTGCCACTTGTGCACTAATCTAGTTTACAATATATGCAAAGATTATTGGCTGGATACATAAAACTGCAGTAATTTAAATATGTAGTATTATCTCATAATGCACTTTTTATCTAATTGATAAAAAAATATTGAACCCGATAAAAAATAGGCCTAATGCAGCATCTTTTGGAATTATCGGCGATACCACATTCTGATTTATTGTAACAGGATTAATGACAGATATACCGCACATTTTTATTGCCTACTCCAGGTTGGTATTAGTCCTATATTTCCTATGTATATAATGGCTAATATATTGAACATTATATAAACATAGGCAAGATAAGATAACCAACATGAAATAATGAAATAGGTGATAAAATATGACTTCTAATACATTGCAATAAATATTAATCCCTTAGTAGCCTGAGTGGTCAATTGTAACACTTGTGCTCACCACGAACAAAGCGGGGCCCCGGTACTGAGGTGGGAAGAGTATAAACGCCACCCACAGCAACGAGGGTACGTCTGGAGAGTGGATGGTCAGGGTAGCCGGGTCGGGGTTGGAGATATAAGGAGAGTCTTGATACTTGCCGAGGTCGAGGGTAAGAGACAGTAGAATAGTTGATGTCCGAGTGCCGTGGTCAGGGTTGGAGAGATGCGGAAGGTCAGAGGTAAGCCGGGGTCAATAGTCCAGAGAAGCGGAGTACAAGGGTCATGCCGGGTCGGTACACTGGAAGTCAAACTGAAAACAAGATAAGGCAGGACAAGGCAAGGCAAAGCAGGGAACGTGGGAACAGCAAGGCTACAAAGAACTTTGCTCAGCCAAAGTGCCAACGGCAAAGCTGAGCATATATAAGGGAAGAGATCCAATCAGACAGAGGGGAGGAGCGGAGGTGCGGCCTCAGTGGAGGCAGGGATAGGTGGGGCGGTGCAGGAGACAGGTGGGAGTGATTAGGTGATCAGTGGATGTTGACACACAGATAGGGAGCGGTGCACACGCATTACGTGGGCGCACCGCCGTCACGTGAACAGGAGGCGGGGCCAGTCCCTGTGATGTCATGAGTACCTCTCTGTGTGCGAGTGCAAGTGGTGATGTCCACGGAGGTTCTTGAGGTTGCAGGTAAAGAAGGAGCGTGCCATGGGCAACGCGTTCAATGGTTCCTTACATCAACTAGTCATAGGTTTCCAGGACTAGCTGACCACAAAAAGTGACAAAGGGGTTAATATAAACATTAAACTACACTTAGATACCCCAATTGGCTACCTTAGTGGCTAGTAAAGTGTTGATATGCAATGCTTTTCTAACCTCTAGGGTAACCAAGGGGTTAAACCCTACCACCAGCCCCTCGAGCGACCCAACCACCCTCCTTGGGGCAACTAACTCCCGCATTGTGACTTTGGGTAAAATATGGCACCTGGTACATTTTTACTGCAATGATGATGTATTCCTTCTTAAAATTTTTGTAACAAGACGACGTTTTTTCTTTTCACTGGTTGTGATAAACTCCATCTTACCAGAGTTTGATGTATCCAAGCCTATGAGTCTGAATTTCAAACAGGATAGTTAAACAAGTAAGGCAAGAAGTGAAGAGCTGAAGGTATAATATATACCTTAAATGGAATGTAAAATGCTCTTATACAGTAGTGGCAGCTTTTATTTGAACAAATGCCGGCGGCATGGCGGGATCTACTCCGGCTACCGCCAGTCAAGACCGCGTGCCGCCGCGTTTCCTACACGCACCCACCCTCCACTTCGGGCGCATTTTAGCCCCCCTTCCTGACCCCGAACCCGGCTCCTGCTCTGCCCCTCTGCTTCCCTGCACCCCCGCTTACCTCACTTTAAACTCCAGGGGTGTCGGGGAAGCCCGGGGAAGCCGGGGAAGCCGGGCGCGCACGTGACTGTGACGTCACAGTGCGCCGCAACAAGCCGCGTCTCCACGCTTCCCGCACGCATCCTGCCGTGCGGGAAGTGTTCAAATAAAAGCTGCCGCTACTGTACGTGTTCACTTTATTGATCTTACCATAGTTCTGTATATTAATTTTGTGGATAGTCATTTAAACTGATGTTAAGCAAGGGCAGTGCACAACACAGATTTCACATATTTACACCTTTTAGACAACTGTTTTAAATGAGATCTCACTGTTACTAAACTGAAACAAATCTGGTGGGAAAAAAAGAAACTAGATATTCAAAGGAATCCGACTAAAGCAAATATTTTTTTCCGTATTTTCAGGTTTTTAAGAAATGGTGCAGCGCTATCTCTGTACCCGAAGAAGCCATGTGAAATTTGCTAAACTTAAAAAAATCTCAATACAGTATTGCTCCTTCACTAATTGCTGTACCTTATTGTCTTTCTTCAGAGCTGTTAGATTCTCTGAACTGCTTCAGATTTTCCTGTTTACACCGCACATCCTCTTCCCACATTGTATAGTAGCTATTGTGAAACCCAGAACATCCTGTGTTGAAGAATCAGCATCCAACGACACAGCTTTGTTCTGAGAACTGCCGGAACACGTTTCTCACAAGATTGTTAACACACTGATCTTCATCATCTTTTTTTTTTGTTTCCTTGATGTGTCCGAGTTAATAACCCGGTGATGCTGAGAGTCAATTACTTTAAAAAGAAAATAGCCCTTCCTGAATTCTTAAGTAATTATTTCTTCTAACACTTTCCCTGCCTGTAAAACATAGAGGCAAACCTCAATGCTTGACTTTAAATGTCTTGTATTTCTGAGTATGGCATTCCAATTTCTATTGGAACAAGGGCAGTAACAAATCAGATGTGGTGTATCCAGAATGTTGGATCAAGGACTTGTTAAGCAACAACAGCCCCTCTTGTTAATATGCCCCTGTCTCATTTTGACTATAGCATTGATGTCTAAGGGGTTTATTCTAAAAGCTCTGAAGCAGCCAAATACAGAAAACTCCCATTGACCTAAATAAGAGAATAATAGAATAAGCCCATAAGAATGTGTATAAGATCCTTCCAAACTATTTCAAAAACCTCTGCTTAAAAGTCTGGAAAAATGTTCATGTGTTAATAGTATTGTTTTAATCCTATGTAGTCCAGTTAATATCCTATGAGCCATATTCACTAAACAATGTTAGTGATTTAGAGAGCACATTAATGTAATTAATGTGAAAATCATTAGTATGCATGAAATTACTAGCGCAATTTAATAAATGCATTTATATTTGGATGTACAGTATATCTGTTCAGCGCCAACTAGATATGCAGTTCTTAACAATTTTTTTACAACATTACAACCCAATTACAGCACAGGAAATATTATAGGGAGATAAGATGAGATAAGGGCATCAAGACAAAATTGTAACATTAGGAAAAAAACAGTATCTGTTCCAAATAGCCTCCAATTTAATTGGCATATGGTAAGTCTAACAGAAACAATAGGAACACATTTGAGTGCATTGGTTAGATTGTGTATTAAAGCATAATATAGTTTAGTGAGTAGTAGTCTTCGGGGATTATTTACAGTAACCGCTTAGCTTCATAGGACAGGTGAGTTTTTGGATGGGTTTTGAAGTTCGAGAGAGAAGGTTGTTGGCAGACATTAAGAGGGAGGGAGTTCCAAACGTAGGGTGCAGCATGTGAGAAAGTTTGTACAGTATAAGTTAGAGCCGTACTGACAGAGGCGAGGGTGGATAGAGGATAGCAAAAGCAAAAGATTAAAGCTGAGATATATGGCCGTGCAGGTGAGTGGAGAGCCATGAAAGGGAGGAGAATAATTTTATAAGGAATACAGAATTTAATAAGGAGTCAACAGAGAGTTTTTAGGAGGAATGAAGCAAAGACTGATTGAGATTGCAGTGAGGCTATCCTCACAGCAGCATTTGTAACAGATTAAATGTTAGAGAGCAGGGGGCCAGTAAGGAGAAAATTGCAGTAGTCCAAATGGTAGCGAATGAGAATGACATATTAGTAGTAGAGAAACAGAGAAAAGGTTTTATATTAGCAATATTTCAGAGAAAAGCAGAAATATATAGTTGCAAACACAGGGCAGGTAGCGCTATCTATATACAAATTATAAACCCTTATATGAGAATGGGCCCTCACATAGGGGGCTGCCTAAATACTAAAACTGACCCCCTGGTCAGATAGAATCGCAGAAAAGAATATAGTATTACAAAGGCGCCAGTAGGTAAAGGATATATCCACCAATAGGAAGACCAGGAATGGATTCCAGACTGTAGAGATGTGCTTAAAAGAAATAAAGAAAAAAAACCACAAAACATAGTGTAATACTGTAAATGCAAGAGACAAACAACATATACTATACACAACTATTAAATTGTTATATATCAGCTGAGATCATGGATGAAAAGGATTGTAAAAAACATTTAATAAAACTGGTTAAAAACACTGGACATAAAAAAACATAAACAATATTATATCATGAGATAGGACAATAGATAAGGGACCGACACTCTGGAACACCGGATGAACTGCCCACTCACCGGACGAAAGATTTATGCGGGCGGTGGATAAATCTGAGAGTATCCCCTCTCTACTGCTCGCACAGCTACTGCACCGGATCAGGGTTAGGTTGATGGTTGCACACGCGAGCCTGCGTGTGTTCACTTTCCCTTGGCGCTCGTTTGTGCCGTGCAGCTAGTAGCAGATTCACTGCAGCAGATTCGTGGAGGTCTTGCAGCAAACTTCAGCTGATGAACAGCTGATTCGTCTCGGCACTGGGAAACAGCTCAGGCGTAGCGATCCAGGTCCCTCAAAGTTAATCCTACGCGTTTCGAGAGCGGGCTGCTCTCTTCTTCAGGGGTTCTAAAATGTGTCCCATAATGTCCTCTTTTATAGGAGTCCAAATGAGTCCGATTATCACCCTAATTGGATTGCTGCACATGCGCATTGAATAGTGTGTAGAAAGCAATGTCCGTTTGTCAGCACATGCGCAGTGCTACATGTTAGCAAAAAAAAAATTCTACAAAGTTAAAATAACGATGTCAGCTGAATGACTAACTAATAGAACAACAACTAATGTGATATTGTATATCTAGAAAGATGTGTATCATGAATGAATGAGCAAGTGATGAATTATAAAACTAATCGTGACCATATGATTTGATATATACTGTATATATATATATATATAACCTAAGAAAGTGAATAAATTACTTTTCATAATATAGTGAATACTGTACATAATAATATTTAACAAATATTCTTGACAAAAGTGCCTTCAAATACATTTTTATTTACTAGTGTTACATTAAGTGTGTAACATTTTATGAATGTATAATATAAAAAATTGATAATGTTGCAAATAAACCTTTTATCGAAGCGAGTAAAGTGCTTTGATAAGTGTCAAATATTTAATTATTTTAGTAAAGTGTTTAGTGAACTGTGCATATAAGGTGTTTTAATATAACATACATATTGCTTTTACATATTTAATTATTTTAATAAAGTGTTTTGTGAACTGTGCATATAAGGTGTTTGAATATAACATACATATTGCATTTACATATTTAAACAGTAATCCATAATAAAATAGTCTGAAATCGAAAAATGAAAAGAACAAACTGGACAAATTATACCTTGAATTAATTTACCAAAAAGGATTTTAAGTCAAAGTCAACGTTGAGGCCTAGTGGGGATAGGGTCCGTTGTTCGTATATCCAATAGGACTCCCTCCTCCCCAATAGGCTTACAGCGTTTCCTCCTCTCCAATTTGGAATGATGGTTTCAATTGCCATACATTTCAAACCAGTGGGATCTTGATTATGCACTTGCAGAAAATGATGCGATACGTTGTGCGTAGTTAACCCTCTCTTGATATTATATACATGTTCATATAAATGTCTTTGGACAGATCTAGTAGTCATACCCACATATTGCAGACCACAAGGACACTCAAGTAAATAAACTGCAAAAGAACTTTTACATGTGATGTGTTGTTGAATTGAATAATTTTTGGAAGTGTTATTTGATGTATATTTAGATGTTCTTATACTATATTTGCACGCAGTACACCTGTTACATGGGAAATATCCTTTATGTATGACAGTATTGCGTAACTTAGTTTGTAAAGATGGGCAGCTTGGAGCTAACTTGCGTCCGATGTTGGGTGCTCTAGTAAATACAATCTGGGGATGTTCTGGCAAAATACCCTCAAGTTCTTTATCTTTTTTTAAAATGGGCAAATATTTTTTGAATATTTTTCTTATATTTGGTGCCATTTGATTGTATTGAGTTACAAAACTAAGATTTGCAGATTTATTTGCAACCTTTTTTTTGTACTGCAAAAGATTAGATCTTTCCATTGCTGCAACTTCAGTTATTGTTTTGTCTAGATCTTTAGATGAATATTCTCTTTCCAGAAATTTTTTCTTCAAATCTTTGGCATGATTATGAAATGTTTCGACACATGAACTATTTCTTTTTAATCTAATAAATTGTCCTTTGGGTATATTTTTAACCCAAGATGGGTTATGGTGACTGCGTGCGTGTAAGTAATTATTTGCCTGTACCGGTTTAAAATAAGTACTAGTTTCTATATGATCATTGTTGGCCGAAATAATTAAGTCCAGATACTCTATTGATGTCGGACTAGAATTAAAAGTGAATGTCAAATTATATGTGTTGTTATTCATGTATTGTTTAAATTCTTCTAAGTGCTCTAAAGTGCCTGACCATATAAAAATAATATCATCTATGTAGCGCCGCCACAGGACCAAATCCGCTCCAAAGGGACAACTGGACCAAATATGATGTTCTTCCCAGCTGCCCATAAATAAATTTGCATAACTTGGAGCGAATTTGGTACCCATGGCGGTGCCACATACCTGTAAATAATATTGTGTATTAAAATTAAAAAAATTGTGACTAAGAATGAATTGAATACCAGAAGTTATAAATGATTTTAGTTCTATGGAAACTGTCGGATCTTTGTCTAATATATCTGAAATGGCTTTACACCCTTGTGCATGGTTTATAACAGTGTATAAAGAATTAACGTCAGCCATGACAAAATAATAATGTGACTCCCATTGAATGTCCTTGAGGGTCTGCAATATGTGGGTCGTGTCCCTTACATAAGAGGACAACTGCACAACGTATGGTTGGAGTTTATTATCAATATACTGGGATAAGTGAGAAGTTAAAGACTGGATACCCGATATTATCGGTCAGCCGGGGGGGAATTCTAAATTTTTATGTATCTTGGGTATAATATAAAACAAAGGAATTCGTGGATATAAATTATAAAGAAAATCAAACTCCTGTTTAGTGATTATTTGTTGATTTAAACCATCTGTCAAAAAATTACAAAGTGATTGTTGATACTGAATAGTGGGGTCAAAGGGGAGGGGTTGATAAGTGGACGCATCTCCCAGAATCCTAAGAGATTCTTCGATATAATATGATTTGTCCATAATCACCAACCCCCCCCCCCTTATCAGCAGGTTTTATAATAATAGCATCATTCTCCTCAAGTGCACGCAAGGTGTTTTTATCATCTACACTAAGGTTATCATGTTTAATTTTGAAATTACGGCTTTGAACTTCAATATCATCAGTGACCATTGGGGCAAATGTATCCACAAACGGACCACTCACAAATTTAGGGAAGAACGTGGATGGATTTTTGAATATTTTATTCTTTGAGGATGCAGCAGAAATGGGCAATTGACTATTTGCGTCTGCTCTAGTCAGGGCATCCCTAAGAAAATATTTCTTGAGGCATAGTTTTCGTACATAGCGTTGGATGTCTATGTACAATTTAAAACTATCAGCGCCTGTTACAGGAGCAAAAGATAATCTTTTGGATAATAATTTTTTTTCCTTTTCGGTAACAAGATATTTACTAATATTGAATATGTTATCTCATGATATAATATTGTTTATGTTTTTTTATGTCCAGTGTTTTTAACCAGTTTTATTAAATGTTTTTTACAATCCTTTTCACCCATGATCTCAGCTGATATATAACAATTTAATAGTTGTGTATAGTATATGTTGTTTGTCTCTTGCATTTACAGTATTACACTATGTTTTGTGTTTTTTTCTTTATTTCTTTTAAGCACATCTCTACAGTCTGGAATCCATTCCTGGTCTTCCTATTGGTGGATATATCCTTTACCTACTGGCGCCTTTGTAATACTATATTCTTTTCAGCAATATATAGTGATAGCATTAAGATGAAGAGAACGAAAGGGAAGAGTCAAATATGACACACAAACAACAGTTTTGGTAAACTGGGGCAGTATTTAGGTGGGATTATGAGCAGATCAATCTTTGACACTAAATTTAAGACATCTAGCTGCCATCCAGGATATTGTTACCACTAGAAAGTTGGTGATATGAACTATTCTGGATGTGTGATGGTTCAGTGTGGATAGATACAGTTGTATGCTCTCTGCAAACAGTTGATATTTAAAACCAAATATTCATAAATTCACCAAGGATAGTATAAGTATAGACATAAAAGAGGAGAGGTCTCCGAAACAAGATTTGATACCCAGTCCCAAGTAACCAAACCCAAGTGGAACTGGTGTGGAACTGCTTGACTGAGACAGGTCAGATGATGGGTGACATGTCTCTGCCAAATAAGCATACTGTGCCATATCAGTGCAGTAGTAATACAATATTAAATAATATAATTATTACAATCAATGAAATACAATTAAATGCAGTCTCCGTTCCTTTGCCCGTGTGTCTCTCTCAGTCCCTATGTGTCATCCTTTGAACATGCTCCAACCCTCCCTTAACTAACTGATGCCAACACAAAATGGCAGCTGGGGAAAGGAGGAGCAACTTTATACGGAGGAGGAAATTGTGCGAGATTTGAGCAAAGCAGAAAATGAAAATGAGGTTTGCCTAATTTTCAGTTCAGGCTTAGCATGCAGATCTGAGCCGAAGGCTAAACTTAGTTTGGATCGCAAAAGCTCCAGTGTCTCGGAATTCAACAATCCTGACGGATCCATTTTATATTCATATAATATATACTTCACTTTTTTTGCAAAATGTTTCATGCCTGCCTATTACTGTTTTATATATATATGAACCATAATGCAAAAACAAAGTTACATTTATTCAATAAATAAATGCCACCTTTTTTGCATTAAGGGTCGTGCTTGCCAATTATTGTTTTGTATTTGCACAACCTGGTTGACTTATATATTTCAGTTGACAGTGCCTTCACCATTCATTGTGTGGATGTATATAGTATATAAATTGTGACATAGTTCCAGAATATTAGGCAGCTGTCTCACCGATTTAAGGCAGAAAGTGCAATAAAAGGGGAGAAATGATCCATTCCACAGTTTCACATTTGC
The DNA here is from genome assembly GCF_040206685.1 of Ascaphus truei. Lineage (NCBI taxonomy): Eukaryota > Metazoa > Chordata > Amphibia > Anura > Ascaphidae > Ascaphus > Ascaphus truei. The sequence goes on along the minus strand of NC_134486.1, from coordinate 302,053,386 downwards.
TCCAGCCCAGAGTTTACAGTGGTTTTCACTCACCTGCTCTCCTAATTGAGGAAGGGATATACATTGCAGTTAGGTTGGCTGCTTCAGTGTCTCTTAGAGCCTGGAGGCTGGGTGGACGCTGCTCCCCAGGACCCAATCGGGGTAGATGATCCCCTCACGTGTTGCAGCTTCTGAGAATCTATTGGGACGCTGTCCCCATCTGACAGTTAAGAATTCAATGTTATATCTGTGTGTTATTTAAAGTTGGTAACTGGCTTACCCAGCCAACATTGCAGATAGGAATATGCATGTGAGTTAGACTCCTGACAGGAGTAGATGTTATTTTTATGATTTCGCTTGTTTCTTAAAGTGACGGTGTTTAAAATGTTTAGTGTGTATACACATGTTTGTCCTCCTTTTCAACAAATTTAACCCTAGAAGACTGTGTCGCGAAGAGCCTGGGCAAACGCCAGCGCTACACAAAGGGAACCATGTTGATGGGCTCCATGTGAATCGATATTCCAGGCAAAAGATGACACATTTTGTGCTCATTTGCCTGTCATTTTCCAGAATCCCTTGCTGCAATGGGAGCACTGTATGCGAGGTGATAATGGTTGAAAGGCAGGGTTGCAGACCTGTCTAAGACATGCGAATATGCTCACAAGTGATATTCTTTATTGGCTATAGATATAGATATATATCTGTATTTTTTAATCCTTCACAATCATCCATGTAGTACTGTAAGACAGACAAATTGAGTTGCATCTCACCCCCCTCACCCCCACAAAGCCAAGGCAAAGGCATTCGACTTGTTATCAACAACTCCCACGGCTGATCCAGGAAATTCATTCATAAAGACACATTACCTATGTTTCGGGTCTTGCATGGCTGATAAGAAGACCTGTACAGTATTTTTAGTTCCTTATGTTCCCTGTTCAAATTCTCCCACACTCCTTATATGTATCAACTACTAGTGTGCATTTATTTATTATACAGTATACATATAGAAACTAGTTATTTTTAAATTTGAATTTGAGTTCTTTTATTGATTATATATATTCATTTATTATAGTGCACTATTTTATAGTTTGTGCAATTTAGTTTTGATAGTTCTATTATATATAACATTTAAATGT